>NC_084984.1:15115112-15241045 GCF_963691925.1 Scomber scombrus
TGTCCTTCTTTCCTTCCTTCCTCTTTTCCTTTCTCCCTCCCTCCCTCCTACCTTGTTTCCTCCCTCCCTCCTACCTTCCTTCCTACCTCTTTTCCTTTCTCCCTCCCTCCTACCTTCCTTCCTTCCTTTCCCTCCTTCCTTCTTCCCTCCTACCTTCCTTCCTTCCTTTCCCTCCTTCCTTCTTCCCTCCTTTCCTTCCTTCTTCCTCCCTTCCTTCCTTGACTCGAGGACAACAGGAGGGTTAAGTGATACCGGGTTAAAGACTAAGAAAAGTTTAAAAAATGTATCATCTGTAGGTGTCCTCTGACCTAACTCTAAGCATTGTGGGTAATGTAGGCACCAGATTTTGTCAAAGAAGAAGAAGAATATTTTAGGAGTGCAATGCTAAATCAATCGAGTCCTCTTGTCTTTACGAGCTGTTATTGCAGGAAGCATCATAGTCGTATGCATTGATGTAATTCTTTAAGTATTAACATGCAGCTTGATTAGCATATGCAGGAATCCCTTTAGCAGTGAACCGTCTCTGCTGCACGTTGTGACCAACTGAAGGATGTTCACAGTGTGTTCCCCGCAGTCTGCTCGTGTCCTTTCACACAGTGCTGAGTCAGCGAAGTCTGTAGTGAAGAAGTCTTATATAGGCTTAATTCACATTGCTGCTGGTGTAAGTGTGAGCTGAGGTGCAGATAATGACATCATGTAGGAAATTATCAACTCCTGAGTTCCTCTTGAGTTCCTGCAGGATTCATTCATGCTGAGTTTGTTTTAAATTCCTGCAGGAAATGTTGTTAAAGTTTAAGTTCTGCTGGTAAAATCCTGCATGAATTACCTTTAAATTACTCAGCGGGATTCTTGTAGGACTTCTTTTGTAATAATTTGTGTCATTTGATGCTTCAGTGGTATTTTTAGCCAGCAGGGACGCTGATGTGGAAGCTGTGATGTTGGATTTGAGTGAAAAATATCAATTAAAGTAGTAAATGAACAGCGTTGGGAGGGTTATTTTGGAAATGTAATAGATTACAGATTACTAGTTACTCTATTTAAGATATGATAAGTAATGTAACTATTTCAATTACTTCATCAAAGTAATGTAACTTACATTTGATGACTTTTCTAATGTCCAATGTTTTCAGCTGTTACGGTAAATGTTCCCATTAAGCACCAAAATCTAATTCCAGCTGTTTTTCATGGATACTGACATGATTTATAAGGGAGATCATTTCTTATAAAGCAAAATTTATCTCTCATTTGAAAATGTATACATTAGTTCATGTAGATTTTGGAATATAAAATAAAGATATTTGATGAATAAAGTGGGTTTAATTGGTACTGTGACTCCATTTAAGTCCATGTGTGCTCCAAATAAGCCCACGTCATGATTTATTTACTAAATATAATAAAAGATATTGATTTCAAAGAGTTAAAAACAGCAATATATGTATTCAGTAACATGTTAAATATAAAAAAATGAGGAAAAAACCCTCCTGAGTAAAATCTTAAAGGTCTGACTTCAGATGTAACCTGTAAAAAACACTGTAAATTAAGATATAGGGAGAAATATATGTATATATAGGCTGTTTTCCATGTTCCCTGATGATGCAGAGTTAACAGAAAAACATGCATCCTGTAGCCTGAGTGCATGTCGTTACCTGAAAGCAGGAGGTAGAGTTTGTGTGGGTCACTGAGTGGCAGGTGTTGGATGATGTAAGCCTACATAAAAAAGGCCACAGTGCAGCAGCAGTGTCAGTATCCAGGCTGCATCGTTAAAGCTCATCACTGCTGTTTGCTCAGTGGTGAAGTTTACTCTGGCAGCTCCTAGTGGTTCAACATCACAACTGCTGATTTAAAAAAAAAATGCTCTTCTTCTGTTCTGTTCTGTTTTTTTCCTTTCCTGTCAATCTGTCTCTCTCTTTCTCTCTCTCTCTCTCCCTGTCTCTTTCTGTCCTGGATTTTAAAAAAATGCTGTCTGTACTTTGTGTGCATATTATGCCACTTAGTGTGTGTGTGTGTGTGTGTGTCCAGCGTCATGTTAATGTATGTCAAACACTGAAAGCCAAGCATACGACCATTTATCATGTTTAACTTAACTTCCCTCTGTTAGAAATATCAATCAGGAGTTCATACATTTTAAATGTTCTTTGACATTTCTGAGAAAAAGCTCTAAAAAAGACTCACCGTACACTGCCTGCTCTGAGCAAAAATAGAGTGAATATTGGACTTACATTCACCAAGTGGACGGATTATGACTCCAAATGAAAGATAACGTTGCTCCATAACTGCTGGATGTGGAAATAAGCAGCTATTTGATAACAAGTCCAACATATCAACTTAAAAGCTGATGATATTGTGTGTCTGTTTCTGCTGAAAAACATGAAATCTTTCAGGTTTAAAGTAAGAGAAACCAACACTATAACATTTTTTTTTAAGTGTGAAAGTATCTGACAGAGCCTGTAACAGTACAGAGGCAGTTATGTAACAGTGCTGTCCTATTTACTGCTGTAGTACATGAAGTACAGTTATTTGTTGGGAGCTCATTCAGGTGATAGTCTGAGCCCAAGTTATCACCAAGGAAAGAAACTTCTAGTAGAAAGTTGCATTTCTAATGAGAAATACCCATAAATTATAATTATTATTACACTTTACATTACATTGTACATTCACACATTTAGTACTACATTGATACATATAGTACTGCATTCACACATTTAGTACTACATTGATACATATAGTACTGCATTCACACATTTAGTACTACATTCATGCACAGATTACTGCACTTTCTATCCAGAGATGGTGCAGCTTCCTCTCAGGTGTTCATATAGGTAAACATACATGACATCATCAGGTATTATTTATTACATAATTTAAACTATTATATGTGCTCTGTGTCTTGTTATTTTCTACATTTAGGTGGACTCTTAAACAGATTTAAGCCCAAATATTGTTATTGTCTGCTACAGTAACATATCTATAAATCACGTTGCTTATGTTTTCCTTTGAGAAGAAAATAAGAAACCAAAAGGGCAAAATGTATATTTTAAATTCTATTATTTCATGATTGCATCCCTTAGTTTTATATTATTTTGATAAAGTTCTATGTTCCGCTCTGCAGCTGGAGTTTTTAATTTGATACAGCAGATTAAATCTTCTCATGAAGCAGTAACGTCTCCTTCTATCATCTTCAGAGCAGACGGTCACACTGAGCCTGATCGCATCCTGATACTCAACACAAGACCTAAAGTCTCCTTCTTATTAACTTACAAACACACGTCTTGTCCTGCAGCTTAGCCTCCAAACAAACCTGCCAGGAACAGAGCGCCGCTAACGTCAGATAGCAGGTCAGAGCGCCAATTAGCTGCTCAGCTGAAGCTCGTTAAACTGCATGTGAACATGTAGATGTCACTTCAGACCCGTTAGAAGCTGGTTTAGTTGTTGCTCTGCTAGTGATACAGTTTATCTATGACTTGTAGCTGGGTTTTATTGACAATTTAATGTTTTTAAGCAAGTTGAATTATTTGGTACAAAGTTTTTATGGTTATACCACTTAGACATTTTTGCCATAATCCTCTAATATATTCTCTCAAAATGGATTAAAAGCAGAAATTTGATGCTGGGTCAACAAAACAAGAATGTGTGCAAGTTATTCATACGTTTATTTTCACATTTTAACCCTTTAAATTTGACTGAACCACATGGAAACAAATATAAACCTCATTGACCCTTACATGAGCTACAGCAGTCTGTACTTTTTGTTCATATGGTGTAACACCGTTAGCTTCCAGCTGCTGTCAATCAAACGAAAAGACACTGACATGAAAACACACATTTAGACATTTTTTACTGTAAAAAGTAATGATTTAAATGTGATTTCAGTTGCATTTTAAGAGAATTTAAGGTATTTTTTTCTCCAACATTATATTTATTGAAAGTTTTTCAAAATAAGTAAGCTTACACCACATACATACATACCATATCAACATATACAAACTTCTCAGACAAGTACAATTATAGATATGAAGGACAATTAGAGTTTTTTTCCTTTCTCAATATCAGCACAAATTTAGCTATCATGTACATCAGTTTTAATCTAATTTTTTTATAAATACAGTAAAAGATCCCCATATTTTCTCAAACAAACCTTGCCTCCCTTTTTATGTATGTATGTTATTTTTTCAAGAGGAAGACGTTTTTTCCCAAAACATTGCAGTTGATCTCTTCACATGCAGAAGACAAATATTTATAAGTGTTTGTTCACTCTTAACCCTCCTGTTGTCCTCGAGTCAAGGAAGGAAGGAAGGGAGGAAGGAAGGAAGGAAGGAAGGAAGGAAGAAGGAAGGAAAGGAGGGAGGAAGAAAGGAAGGAAAGGAGGGAAGGAAGGAAGGAAAGGACAGAGGAAGAAGGGAAGGAGGGAGGAAGGAAGAAGGAAGGAAAGGAGGGAGGAAGGAAGGAAGGAGGGAAGGAAAGGAGGGAGGAAAGGAGGGAGGGAGGAAGGAAGGAAAGGAGGGAGGAAGAAGGGAAGGAGGGAGGATGGAAAGAAGGACAGAGGAAAGAAGGAAGGGAAGAAGGTAGGAGGGAGGAAGGAAAGAAAGAGAGAAGGAAGGGAGGGAGGGAAGAAGAAACAGTCAAAACAGACAGGGTCAATTTGACCCGGGAGGACGACACAAAGGTTAAGGAACTTGTGATCTCTTGGATATAATCCTAAAATAAAGAAACCAGGATCCATAGGAATATCTTTTGTAATGTAATCTTCTGTATTCCTCTTTTAACCTCCTTCCAAAAAGCATTTACTTTGCCACATTAAGAAACACAATGAAAATATATATTTATTTTTAGTGCAGAAGATAGAAGCATAGAGAGTAAAAATTTCAATGAGCTTCACTCTACAGTGCAAGTCATATGTTACCCTTCAACCAAGCAGCACAGCTGGTTCGGACGACAAGCGAATCGACTTATGAGTGAAAATAAAAACCTCCACACTCCCACACACAAACCCAGCAGGGATGTAAAATACTTTCTCTCTCTCTCTCTCTTTGCCCCCTTTCCTCCCCCCTTCCTCTCTCTCAGCAGTCACCCCTCCTCTCTCCCCGTCAGTGGCGTCCCCCCCTCCAAGACGCCTCTCTCTAAAGAGGTTTTCTCTGTTCTCTCGTTTCCCAGGTAAACACTCGCATGGGCCAGAGGAGGGAGGAGGGAGGAGGGTGGGGTTCCTTTTTTCTTTAAACCGGTCTCACCATTTTACTCTTTTCCATCATCTTCAGAGCCCTGATCCAGCAAGTACAAACACACAGTGAACTTTACTGAGCTTTACATTCCTTTTTTAGAGTAAACTCTTGCTCTATTCAGTCACTTTTTACCTCATTCAGACTAACAGTATTTAAAACAGAGGCCTGCTTCATAGTTAGATTAATGATATTGTAGGTAGGACTTAAAATTGTTCAGTACTAATGTCAATATGATGCCTCAGATTCTCTACTGATGCCTTATTTTGAGGAATATAAGTACAAACCCACAGCTGATGAGACATTTTTTAAATTGTCCCTTTTGTAATTTCTAGGTTGTAGTCGTCAAAAAATAACATTGGGCACCTTTATTACAGTGTTTATTTATGTTATGGGTTGTGTAAAGAAAATTACTATCATACAATATATTATGATGGGATTTTTTACAACTCTTAAATCTACTGGTCGAGCTATATTTTAAACCCTATCTCATGGTCTTCCTCTAAATAAACTAAATCTGCTTTAAATGTGGTTTAAAGCTCCAGAAACAGGCAATAAGTGGACCTTGAGTTAAGATTTTTCATTTACTATTAAACTAATTGATTGACTAATTATTCCCACATTACAATAGATTCATTCATCATCATCATTATTATTATTATTATTATAATTATTAACCTTTATTTTACCTTGAAAGACCATTGAGGAGAAATCAATGACAATGGTGTCGAGAAACTTTAACAGCAACACAACAACACATAAAACAATATTAGGAAAAATAAAATATAGAAAGAAATAAAAGAGAATATTAGGAAAAATAAAATAATTATAATCCATTAAGGAGGAATCGTCATTTACAGTGTTGTTGAGAGACATGAGAACAACAACACACAAAACAATATTAGTTAAAACTAAGGAAAAGAAAAGAAAAGAAAGAAATAAAAGAAAATATTGGGAATAAATAAAATAATATGAAATAAAACAATGAATAAATACAGTACTTATAATGAATAGAATTATTAGCAGCTGAGGATGGAGGCAGGTCATCTATCGGGTTGACTCTTCAGCATCTTCTTCATAAATAAGGAGACAGAAACTCCTTATTATTATTATTATTATTATTATTATTGATTATTAGAGTCTGACAGACTTGCTGGATGGGGCTCTGAGTGCGGGATCCTTTAATTTCCAACCCTCTCACCACCACCAACTCCTTCTCTTCTTTCAAACACTGATCCACAGTCAGATGCTTCTCATCTCTTTGACTCCTCTATCAACACCAGGAGAAGCCTGACTGACTGTGGACCTTTGGGTAAAAGGAATCGTTCGACATTTACTTGATTTTCTAATAAAGAGTGAAATGAGACGATCGATACCACTTTCATGTTTAAGAAAAGACATTTTTAATCAAACAGTGGCTGGTCGCATGTATTAGTGTTTATTTTAATCAGTAAAACGTGTAAAAAAAAAAATAACATAAAAAGAAGATATTTCATGTTGCAGCTTGCCTGTAATAAACCTGCCATTCACACATATATATAAATACAAATTAAAGGATAGCCATGGTATTAATTAGTGCATTTTAGAAGTTGATTTGTTACCTATTTTAAATCGAGCCTGGATAGCTGCTCATGTGTGAACTCTTTACTTTAAATCTCCTTTTATTTAGCATTCATAAGCAGTATATAAACAGTTAATAAACACACTAAAATTTATTTATAAGCAGATATAAGGACGTCAAGTGTGTATAAATTTAAAAACACTTAAAAATGCAAATATGGCTTCTCTTATAAAGACATATTTTATATTATTACAACTGTGTTTTATTAGGGTTGCCCAAAGGAGGAGTTACAGATGTTGAGAAATACATTAATAAGCACTTATATCTGCTTATAACAACATTACAGTGTGTTATAAACCATTTATTAACTGTTTATAGACTGATGATGAATGCTTAACCCTCCTGTTGTACTCAGATCAAGGAAGGACGGGAGGAGTAAGGGAGGAAGGAAGGAAGGAAGGAAGGAAATGAGTAAGGAGGGAGGGAGGAAGGAAGGAAGGAAGGAAGGAAGGAAGGAAAGGAGTAAGGAAGGAAGGAGGGAGGGAGGGAGGAAGGAAAGGAGTAAGGAGGAAAGAAGGAAGGAAGGAAGGAAGGAAAGGAGTAAGGAGGAAGGAAGGAAGGAATGAAAGGAGTAAGGAGGGAGGGAGGAAGGAAAGGAGTAAGGAAGGAAGGAAATGAGTAAGGAAGTAAGGAGAGAAGGAAGGAAGGAAAGGAGGAAGGAGGGAGGAAAGGAGGAAGGAAGTAAGTAGAGAAGGAAGGAAAGGAGTAAGGAGGGAGGGAGGAAGGAAAGGAAAGGAGTAAGGAGGGAGGGAGGGAGGAAAAGAGGAAGGAAGTAAGGAGAGAAGGAAGGAAGGAAAGGAGTAAGGAGGGAGGGAGGAAGGAAGGAAGTAAGGAGAGAAGCAAGGGAGGAAGGAAGGAAGGAAGGAAGGAAAGAAGGAAGGAAGTGAGGAAAAAAGTATGGAAGGAGGAGGGAGCAAAGAAAGAGGGAAGGAGGGGAAGAACGAAGGAAAAATTAAAGAAAGAGGGAGGAAGGAAAGAAGGAACAGTCAAAAGAGATGGGGTCAATTTGACCTGGGACTACGACAGGAGGGTTAAAGGGGATTAAAGTGGTAAAATGTGTTAAATGAACAAATATAAGTAGTATATATAGTAGTATCGATCTTCTGGGCTGAGTATTTCCCAAAATGTCGAACTATTCCTTTAAGCACAGTTCCTCCATATGCCCCCGACTTTCAACTAAAGCTCTGTGATCATCACTGATGTTGCTCTTCCCTTCAACACTTAACCTCCGAGCTCAGAGCCAGCCGGGATTTGCTCCTTGTCCTCCTTCCTCCCTCCATGACATCACTCCCCCCACCAACCAATGAGAGAGCTCCGTCCTCCGAGCTCACGCCGGACGGTCCCGTTTTAGCAGTGAAACGCTTAAACGATGCACTCTGCCCCCCTCTCGTCGCATGGCATGTTTGAGACACACGATCTCACCTCTGCGCCATCAATCAATCATATAGTACACGTATGATGTTAACGTTGTGTGTGTGTGTTTGTGTTTGTGTGATTTGACATCAACTACTCATCTTTTTTCCTCTGTTTTCTCACACCATCATGTTGTATTTCATATATTTCTGTTTGTGTTTTCTGCCTATTTTAATGTTTAATGTCCTGTTGTCCTCGAGTCAAGGAAGGAAGGGAGGAAGAAGGAAAGAAAGGAGGGAGGGAGGGAGGAAGGAAGGAAGGGAGGAAGAAGGAAGGAAAGGAGGAAGGAAGGAAGGAAGGAAGGAAGGAAGGAAGGAAGGAAGGAAGGAGGGAGGAAGGAAGGGAGGAAGGAAGGAAGGAGGGAGGGAGGAAGGAAAGGAGTAAGGAGGGAGGAAGGAAGGAAGGAAAGGAGTAAGGAGGAAGGAAGGAAGCAAGGAAGGAAAGGAGTAAAGAGGGAGGGAGAAAGGAAAGGAGTAAGGAAGGAAGGAAAGGAGTAAGGAGGGAGGGAGGGAGGAAGGAAGTAAGGAGAGAAGGAAGGAAGGATGGAAGTGAGGAAAAAAGTATGGAAGGAGGAGGGAGCAAAGAAAGAGGGAAGGATGGGAAGAAGTGTGTATTTATATATATATATGTTTGTGTGTGTTTGTGCATGCTTGCCTTTGCTTTTTCTGTCTTATTTTTGCAGCCTCTCTTCCCTCTCCTCTATCTCTCTCCCCATGTTTGTCTCGCTCTCTCTTTCATTCACTCTCTTTCTTCTCTTTTCAATCCCAGAGTTCCGCTCTCCGTCTCACGGGGGCAACCTCAACCGCTCTGCGTCACTGAGCTGCACTGAGCGCGCTCCGGAAAGCGTCGGCTCGGTCGGCGGTAGCAACAGTCAGATCCCCGGCACACCGTTCCAGTACACACCGGACTTCTGTGTGCGCGCTTTGACTGACATGCAGTTTGTTAAGGTAACTTTATAGCATGAATACTGACAGGGTCTGACATTATTATACTCTATACCAGGGGTGTCAAACTCATTTTAGCTCAAGGGCCACATACAGCCATATTTGATCTCAAGTGGGCCAGATAACAGGTCATAGAAAATATATATCATAATTTTACTATAATAAAGCTAATTTACAAAACAGGTAAACAGCCTGAGATGTCTTAAGAATAGAGTGTAAGAATGTAATGCAATTTCAACAATATATAATAATAATAATAATATAGTCTTTTTTTACAGATTATTCAATATATGAATGGTTAAAATATGACCACAATATATATGTATTATTTTATTTTGGGTTTTTAAAATAAATTCTGGTCTCGGTGGGGGAAAAAAACCTCTGAATCAGCAGAAAAATGTAAATTATTTTTCGGTGATTTAACCAATGGGCCAGATTGAACCCCTTGGCGGGCTGGTTCTGGCCCATGGGCCTTATGTTTGTAAACATTTATACAAAGGATATTCTTGGATTCTCGTATTCCCCTTTTACTTGGCTCTGTTAAAACTTTCATCAGCATTTTGTATAAGGTGAAGTCTGTTCACTGATTTTATTTTTGATAATCTATTAAAAAAGTGTTGCAATAGTCAAGATGAAAGAACAGGAAAAGCAAGATATGGTCTGACTATTTCAGTATGTCTCTGATTTAAACATGTTTTCTTCCTTATGCAGTATATATACTTAATAAGGTTTCAACTCTTGTCTAGTAGATAAAGACTTGTTTGAGATGCTGAGCTTGAGATAAAGAAAAATGCATGTAAGTATTGATTCCTGTGCGTCCTGTGTGTTATCGCTGTTGTTTTGTCTCCTCAGATCACTCGCTCTCAGTACCAGAACGGTCTCCTGGCGTCCAGGCTGGACAGCACGCCTCAGTCTCCAGACGGCAGCCACACTCGCCTGGACATGCCATCCTCTTTGCCTCCCGTCACGCCACCGGGGACGCGCACTCCACTGCCGCTGGCCACGCCTCCCGCCAGGCACCCAACGTTTAAAAACCAGCCGACGCTGCCGGGCAGCCGCCCCGCTCTGACCCAAACCGCCTCCTCTTCCTCCTCCAGCCGCCGGCCGAGCCAGTCTTTGCCCCAGGCCTCTCCTCCTCTTCCCAGCAACCACACCTCCCGCTCACAAACCCCTCCGACCTCCTTGAGTACGGCGGCGTGCGCCTCTAACCCCCACCCGACTCTGTCTTCCTCCTTCTCCTCCAAGTCCCAGCAGTCGTCGCCCTCTGCCGGCTCCGAGAAGGGGTCGGGAGAGACCACCAATCTGCTCAGTGAGCAGCAGAACTGTGTTGGCCCCCGCAGGCCTAGCCACACCCAGGCATACACCCACCCGCACCCACACCCACACGTTCAAACCATCAGTCACGCGCACACTGAAAGCACCATCTAACCAAAACTAGACTACGTGTGCGCTCATACATAACACAAACACACACACACACACTGTCGCACTACGTCCTGTCCCTGTTTGCTTGTCGTTTCCTGAACTTTTTCTGTAGATGTCCGCGGGAAAAGAGATCAGCACATCCTGTGTATTTTGTAAACAGAGATCCTCCTTTATCCCTTTCTGCATGTCCCCCCCACCTTCTTTCCAACAACAGAAACAGATAAAGAATAAAGTGAAAAGTAAAGAGGAAACACTAGAGAGGAAGAGTAGAAATGTAGACGGGTTTGCGTATGTTTGCTCTTAAAGGATCAGTTCACCCAGATAACAGAAAGACGTATTTATTTATTTTCTCACTTAAGGCCATTCCACTTTGTATGAATATGGACGTCGTCATGGCAGCGCCCCAAAAGTGAAGCCAAAACATCTGGATTGGCCCCCTACTGGCTGACTGCTCAATGTTCTGATAAGATTGTTTTTAAGTAGTTATTTGAGGGGGTTTGACGTCATGATTGACAGCTCCATCAGGGGGCAGGCCGTCATCCCACTGTCTGAAGTCAGGTTTATAGCTCTGCATCAACTCGATGCCGTAGCCCTGCAGAGCCCTACACTATCGCCTGACATGCACCTCCAAAAAATTGTAACTACGAGTCCAAGCCCTTTGGGAACCTCGCACCCCCTAGTGTTCTGGTGGTGAATTGCACAGCGTCATTCAACCCCAACGCAGAACTTCCAAAGGTTCACGGCGGCGTAGAGCAACAGCGTACCTCCAGTGTGGAGTTGATGCAGTACGATAAACCTGGCTTGACTCTACTGCTCAGACTCTGGCTCCAAATGATGTCACGTAAGCAAAGATGGCCGCTTCTGAAAAGGAGATATTTTGGCTTCACTTTTGCATGGCATTGCGAGACATTTCCTCCATATTTAAGTACAGCTGATGCTTAAATCTAATAAGATAAGGGACACTTTTTTATTGTATTTATGCAAGTTGTGAGAAATCGTTCTCACAAGATTTTGCCTTGGTGCAACGGAAGCAAAGGGAATTTCATTTATCGCGCTCCCAGAAGTGAAAAAATACTTTAGAGCAGCGTGTCTGTGAGGTAGTTTCATCTCACAGAAACTGTTTTATAAGAAGGGAATAATCGCTCTGTGAAGTCTGTGGATGCTCGATGATAACTGGAACATTGTTTTAGGGAAAGTCGTGTTGCTGTTAAACTGAAATCGAAATACCTTATTTGATAAGAATTCAGTTTATATGCTGATGACACCTGATTATTAGGGCCCGAGCGGCGACTGCAAGTCGCCTGGCGAAAGCCCTATTGAAATTGTAATGTTTATTATTATTATTATTATTATTATTATTATTATTATTCTTCCGACATTTCGTGCCCCAATTTCGCCCCTTTCCCAAATGCGAAAATGCTTATACTTTTGCACGGACGTCCGGCCTTATCCGAAATTCGATATTTTTGGGTGGTCGCACATGGTCGACGCAGAATGGCGGAATAGCGCCCCCTACAAAGTCCAAAAATGCCCATAGGGAATTTTGCTAACTTTGTCCTATGCTCACAAAATTCGGTACACATATGTATTATACCCACATATGCAAAAAAGCCTCTTGACCTCAACCCAACAGGAAGTCGGCCATTTTGGTTTTGATTTTTCCCGCCTAAAATTAACTCCTCCCACAGCGTTCGCCCGATCAAGTTCAAATTAGGTACGCAACATCTCCAGACCTAGCTGAGCTTAAGTTGTGCTCTGCGCATCCGTAGGTCAAAGGGCGTGTCTGCCAGGGCTCAACTAACTTTGGTGTGCTCGCCATGTACATACGAGTGGCTCTCACGCCCACATACTTCGTCCAATCAGCTTCAAACTTGCTGGACATGATGATGGCTCCGCCCTGAACGTCCCGATATATTAACTTCCCACGTAACTCATAGCGCCCCCCGGTGGTAACAAGAAGTTAACTGAGATTCATTAAAATTACATACTTTGCCCCATCAACTTCATTCAGAACCAGTTGGTGAAGCTACATTATGAAGACTGTGAAGCTACGAGTAATGGCGTCCGTGTGGCGACGCGGCGACCATCAATTCCGCACCATGAAAATACGTTTGGCTTTTTGATGGCTTAATTGAACTCGTATCATCATGAAAATTGGTACACAGGTCCAGGGTGCCGACCTCAACGTCTCCATTCGCTCATAGGCGATCTCACTCGTGTCGCCCCCTAGTGGAAACAGGAAGTGCCATATTTTACATCATCATTGTGCGATTTCCACAAAACTTCACATGTGTAATCACTGTCCCACCCTGAACGCAACCGCTTGTGTTTTGTTACACTCTACTGCCCCCTGGTGGATGAACCATCAACCTCTCATAACTCCTTCATGCTTTGTCCAATTCACTCCAAACTTCACATGACTGATGAGTGGCCTCCCTGAACACACCAGACCATATGTGTAACTACCTGTGACTGCCCCCTACTGGATGAACGAAACATTGCATTTTTGGCCTCCTTCCAGGTTTTTTCTCACTTTCTGCTTCACGCCACAGCCCCGCCATGCCTCAGGCCCCGCGGTGGCATGGGTGAGTGAGGGCCCGCCATCGCCGCTTGCGGCTTTAATTTTTTAGTTGTAATCTTTTGAGTATAATGTTATTTTCGGGTCAATTTTTTTTAGTGATTAGATTTTCGTTAGTTCTAGTCAACAAAAACTAAAGACGTTTTAGTCTCTTTTTATTTTGTCTCCTAAGCATTTTTGAAGCAGTTACCACGGTTACAGATTTGTCGCTCTATCGCAAGAGTAGTGGAAATAGCACCGTTTACTACTTCTGATACACAGTGCCCTTCACATTATCGCTTAGTTTATATTTGTTGACAGAAAAATGCAGTACGTTTTGTCTTAATTCTCATTTTTGAAGTTTAAAAAAAAGTTTGTCTTGACTTGTGTAGCTATTTGGTCATCACCGCGAAGAAAGAAATGCAAGTTTTATTGAACATAATTAGCAGTGATAGCGCCGCCATCATAGGTTAATAGTTTTATGGTTTCTGACTGATGATGTCACACCATACTGTAATTTGATTGGATAGTATCTGTGTGGGCGGCCACTAATAGGGCAGTTTTGATATCTCACTTTAGTGCAGCTACATTGTTAGAAGTCGCTTAGCTTCATTTGTGATTCGAGGACTTCCTACATTCCTGCTGTTGAGAGACTCAGTTGTTTATTTTATATTTTATCTAGTTTGCATCTCGAGTTTCCATTTAATTTTTTCCAAAGAGTGAAACTTCCAAAGGTTATAAAGTAATAACGGTCAAGGTAGTACTTATTTTTTTAAGTTAGGTCTTGTTTGATTGTTATTTAGAGTAGATATAAATAGCTTTTTATGAAGGCAGTTGTAAAAGATGAATGAATGAAGTGTCTGTGAGCTGTCAGTGAGTCAATCCATCTACCAGCAAACAGACCAGATTCACTGTACTGAATGGTGTCAGTTGTCTGAAGTGAGAGTTAAACAACAATACCGCTGATGCTGCATGTTTTAGCCCATTTAATACAAATCATGTATCCTTTACATTACTCCTGACTATCCTGCAAACCGTGCTGACTTTCCAGGCTGCCATTGACTTCAGTTAATGTCTGTATGGTGTGAAAATCAGTTGAATCCATCATAGTGAACATTAGGCCAGTGTGTACTTCTTTATTTACTGTGGTCAAAACTCAAGCAGGTTTCTATGGAGTCTGTCCTTTTCATGATCACTATAATTCAAATTTAAACATGTCTCTTTCTTTAATTTATAGACGTTGAAGCAGAACAACAGCTGGAGCTCTGATTGGCCAGACTCTCATAACAACTGGCGGCCAATCAGAGCTCTCTCTGCTGCAGTGTGGGCTGGGCTTTTGTTTAATTTGCAGGTGGTTCACTGTTTACACGTCTTAAAATTAAAGATTAACGTCTTTAAGTTAAAGCAAACACAGAATGGAAACTGTAGACGTTAAAGTTTAGTGGGAGGAAAAATTGAGTGTAAAAAGAAAGAGAGTTTTCATTTTAACGTTAAATCATTTATGAATCTTTTAAAGACAGAATAGTATCATTATTAATTGAGAAAATTGAATTATCTTTCTTTTTACTTTGAGTGTATTCATGCACAATCTAAGTGCAAATTAAATAAATCAAGTTACAGCTCTTTAAACATGTATCAATGCATTAACTGATCATAATCAAACAATATAAAGATCTATAATTATTTCGGCACACATTAAACTTTACAAGAATATGATTTTTACACCCTAAATAAATGGAGACCAATGGCTGCCTTAAGAGATACAAATAACACTATTTTGCAGCATGTGGTGAAAAATAGTTTGAGTGGTTATATGCTGAATGTTGTAAATTACATGTGATTTGTAGTTTAGGGGCTAAAACAGCCAAAAAACAGCGGTATGTTCCTTTATTTTCTACCTTCACATTACTAGTGAAGTGAAGGTGGTTGTCTTCCTGGCCTACCTCTTGACCAAGGCAATATATTTTAAATTATTTAATATCCAAAAGCACTATGAGAATATTTATTTTGCGTAATATTAATGTATTTGTAGTTGAAATTTTATTCATTTATATTTTAGAGATTTTATTTAATATTTTTGTTTTTGCTTTCTGGAGTGTGAGTTTTGAAGAAAAGGCTGCACACTTCAGATAACACTATTTATTATGAACAGCTTCCACTTTGCGACTAAATAATCTAAATATTTCCTCACTGTGAACGATGGAGCTCGGTGCGGCTCCGTCTCAACGCTTCAACATCAACATCGAGACACGAACAGCCGACCAAACTGGATCTTAAAGTTGTTGCAACACTGTGTGTTCACCGACATGAAGCGATGGACTGATGTCAAAACTCTCGGTTGGACGTAACACTGGGATTCTTTTTAAATTTTTTATTTTCATTGAGTTATGTCTAAGCATGAAATTTGTGTTTACTTTCACGCTGTTCAATAATCAAAACAGACAAATGACATGAAGACCAAAAAACCCAGAGCGACAAGTAGTTGAATGCTTATTATTATGCTTCCAGTAGCAGGTATAATATAATATTTAATATTTATTTAATGTCATCTGATGTTCAAGTTTAAAAAGGGCCATTTCTACATATTTCCTGCACAGGACGACTTTTTAGCAAAGTTTGAAAATTGAGGCTCTAGTCTGTGTCAGAGTCCCTGTAACTTCAACCAAACACGCTTATTACCTTTTTGCCGAGATTTTAACGAGAAGATTGATATCCGACTTGCATCTGTAAAATAAATATGCTTAGCATAGCATAAAGCTAATTAGCATACAGATGTCAAAGTGGTATCAATTGTCTCATCTGACACAAGGCAAGAAAGTAAATCTGTGTATTTTTTAAAAAAAAAGTCCAAGTCTTCCTTTAAAACCAAAAAACTAAAATTACTACTACTACATAATCCTTTCTCTATTTAATAATTAGTACTAGATTAGTTACGTCTTTTATTGGATTCTACTTAAATTTATCGTAGAATCACAGACCCATAAAATAAAGATTTACTGTTTATATCCCAAACATAGAGGTTGTAATGTTGCCCATTTTACGTTAGAATAATATGATAATATAGTATATAATATACAATGAATGTTAGTGGAAAAATACTGGATCTAAAAATACTTAAAGTAGCTAAAACTTTAAGTAAATTATTAACTTTTGACAGGAAATTCCCCAAAGTCTAAGATCCCAAAATTTCCACACAAAAAAATTACCGAAGTCACAAACTCAGCGTCATCAATTGTAGCAAAAGCTCAGATTTTATGTCACAAATTTAATATTTCCATAAAGTCCCAACTAGTCTTGCTGTTATGTCTTATATTTTATCTCGTAATATTATTACACTTTGGTTTTACGTATGATATGATATGATTGATTATGGCATTACAAAACAAAAAGACTTTTCACATTTGCATTTTTTTCAGCCCTGGGCTAACGTAAGCCCGGACCTAGTTTAAAGAAATCGTACAACATTTTGCGAAATTTGTTTTTTTCATTCACTTTCTCACTGAAAGTTAGACGAGAAGATCGATACCAATCTGTAGGTTAAATGTGAAGCTACAAGTCAACGCATAATTATTTTAGCATAGCTTAGCATAAAGAAGTGAAACTAGAGGGAACAACTAGCCTAGCTTAAGCGCACTAATTAACGTTACATAAACCATTTGTTAAATTTTGTATAAAAATGTAAATGGTAAAGTATTTTTCAGAAAATCACTAAAATCACGAAATAATCTTGTCCTGTGCACAATTTATTTTCACACTTATGTTTTTGTATCACTATGAAATAACAATCACTTAAAACACCACTTATTACTCCTTAATGACCCTTAATTAACGGGTTTATTATACTAAACCCCTTAAACTGAGATTAAGAGCTTTAGGAATTTTAGTACAGTAGTACTATTAGTAGTATTTGTCCAAAAGGCAAAACCACAAACCCTTAAAACACCTTAATTTGAAAAGTCATTTAATAACAGATTAATTACAATTTAAGGGTAGACGTAATCCCTTAATTTTCAATTTAAAGTGTCACTAAGAGGCAAAAACCAAATCTTTTAAAAAACCTTTAATCTGTGCATATTATCCATTAAAAAAAACTTTACTTAACATATTACAACTGATTAATTTACCTAATAATTATCCCTTTAAGATCCCATTGAAATGGCTTAATTTCATCATTATTAATGGGAAAGTTAAGATAAAAGTTAAGGGATTCTGTTTCATAGTAGAGAGTTTATTAGTGAGTTTCAGAGTTGCTTTATGGCAGATTTCTTTCAACCTTTGGACGGAGCCCCTGCTTTTAGATAAACTAACCGTCTCTTAGCTGTAGCTTCATATTTAAGGGACAGATAAGAGTGGTGTGGTATCTTCTCCTCTAACTCAGCAGCAAAAGTGAGTATTTCCCAAAACTGTTGAGCTTTTCCTTTAACTTTGTTTCACACTTGTATTTATTAACCTTTTGAGCTGCTGGTGAGCCCGCGGTTAAGGATTCACTCGTGGATATCAGGTCAGCATGTTGAACACACGCTCTCACGGCACAATGACTCGTTGAGATTTAACAACAGACATTCCTCTGCATGTCTTCGTACTGATTCACACTCGTGATGTGAACTATGTCTTTAGCCCGGGGCTTCTGTAAATGTAGTGAAACAAAACCCTAAAACCCCCCTCTCTCCACATTGCTTCCTGTGACTTTTAACAGCATTTCTCACAATTTGTGCATGGTGTGTGTCGTTGGGACATTCCAAAAAAAAAAAAAGAAAGAAAAAGAAAACAGGGATTAATTCATACATGGCACTTAATACAATGTGAAGTTTTATTGTATGTGTGTGTAAATGATAAAAAAAAATGATACTGAAGTCGGAGGACGTTTTGGTCGTGTTCCAGCGGACTGAAGACGCAGACAGAGATTAACATGAAGACGACTGTAGCGGCTCGCTCTCGGCGGGTGACGGCCTGAGCTCGGATGTTAAAGCTGCTAGCATGTGATCTACCTATTTTTTTCCTATGTATGCGGTGACACTGAAACAATTTAAGTGACTGTAAAGACAAATTATTTTGTTGATGATATATAGATATATACATAGTGAGAGATATTTATTTGAAAAAAAAGATATAAAACTGTCGTATAAGCTAGCACTGATTTGAAAACACTTTAAACTTGTGAGTTATGTAGCATAAGTCTGAAAGTGTATATTCCAAAGCATTTCTTCCTTTTTGTGGGATGATTTACGGAGTGAGATGATCAAGGCTGGATTACCAGCAAAATGAGTGAAAACGCCCCAAAATGCTGCGTTCGTGTCATATTGGATCAAAATTATCGTGATTACGAGACTCAAAACTTGTGGTTTTCTGTTAGCTGACTTTGCGCCATCAAATTTTCATGTTACGATAATCTTAGGTAAAAATATCACGATAAACAGTATTATGATAAAAATGAACATTTCCTGAAATCCTTATATTAATGGTAATATATTGCTAGATTAAAAAAGGTAGAAATTACCATAAATTCAGGTTCTGTGACTTTAAAAATTAATTACAGTTAGTATTAAAATCTAGAAATTCGTGTTAATGACAGTAATGAAAATAGTTAGTGATATTGATACCGTTAGCATGTTTTGTTAGCATCTCCACTTTGTGCGTCGTAATACAGAAGCGACTGAAAATCAACCGTACAATTATCGTAACAACAGCATTTACCGTGATATTTTTACCTACGATAATGGTACGATTGATTTTCAGCCACTTCTGTATTATGAAGCACAAAGCGGAGGTGTTAACGAAACATGCTAATGGTATTAATACCGCCAACTATTTTCATTACCGTGACTTTCTATATTTTAATACTAACTGTAAATCATTTTCCCCAAAATCCCTTTATTAGTGGTAAAATATAGCTAGTTTAAAACAGTTGGAAATTACTTTTTAAATTAATAACGATTAATATTAAAATAGAGAAAGTCACGATCAGAGTAGCTAGAGCAGCACCAGTGACGATAATCTCGGTAATGGAAATAGTTGACGGTATTAATACTGTTAGCATGTTTCGTTAGCATTTTTGCTTTGTGCTTAGTAATACAGAAGCATCTTAAAACTCAATCATAAAGGGACGCCTATTAAACCCTCATCTACTAGATATCTGAAAATGACGATAATCATAATAATGACGATAACGGTAATGGTTGGCAGTATTGATACCGTTAGCATCTTTCGTTAGCTTCTCTGCTTTGTGCTTCGTAATACTGAAGCATCGGAAAATCAAGCATATAGGGACGTCTATAAGTTTGTCCCTTAAGGTGATTAAACCTTCATCTACTAGATATGACGGTTTATTGTCAATGCTCACACAATTGTAACCCTTACTTGACCATTTTTAATACAAATCTCTGCTTTCTTATCGCCATAATCGATCCCATATGATGTGAACGCAGCAAAAGCCTCAGGGTCAACTGGTTTGTAACAATTTGATGTGTTGACATTTTTTTATTGGGAATAATATGCACCACTAAAGCACAATATTTGCAGGTTCTGCTCATTTTCCAACCTTAAAATCTTGACGTGTCAAATTCCAGTTCCTTTATTTAATGTTTTGTGCTTACATGATGCATATTGCTAAATTGATTTGTGCTTTATCAGCTGACCACAGAGCAAACTCAGGGCTGGCATTGGAATAACACACACAATGCAGAGATAATGGGAGGAAATGGGGCCGGCTAGGGGGAGTTGGGGTTTAATGGGGGGCCCAGCAGCTCATATTTGCCCTGGGGCCTCCTAACTGGTTAATCCAGCCATTGGAAGATCATCACTCTGAGAAACGATAGATTTTATTCAGCAGGACGTTTCAGCTCACTGATCTGCGAGGGAGAAACCTGCCTGTTAAATGCAAATATACTGTATAGTCAACATAGCCTTACCCTCGATATGAAGACATTTTAGACCTGCCTGCTGGTTCATATAGGTCTCATGTAGCAATTGGTCTTATACTGGTTTCCAGTGAAGCCACTGGTTGGCTGTGCGACCACCAGTTTGTGTACTGGGAAATGTGAAAAAAAAAAAAAAATTGTTTGACTTAGTGATGTTGTATTTATTGTAAACATTGTATTTATTCCTGTTTTTGTTTGTTTTGTTAAAAGGCGTGACAACGGGCTTCCAGCTATAAAACGCAGCCTGTATCGGGTTGCTTTGCCCAGAAACACTGTGTTCAGTTCCCTGATTGCTGTTTGTGTTAAATTACTGTAAATAATCTGTACATGAAGAGACGAGCATTTGTATGATGCTGAGAGAGAAAATAGCCTACATCTATTTATAATGAAAGATGTTCTGATATGTTATTTCAAGTTTTATTTCCATTGTTTTACTAGGAAGACATTGCATAGCAATAAACATTGCACCAAGTTGACCTCAAATTTACTCCTCCTATCTTCTGTAGCCTTCTTCTATATTTTTTTGTCATTATTAGACGTGATAACCAAAGCTTTTTTTTCTCTTTCTCTCTACATTCCCATCCTTTTTGCTATCCTGTTTCTCCTTTTTCTTCTTTTTCATATCTCCTCCCACACTTCCTTCTCACTTTTCACTCCTTCATATATTTTCCACCCTGCCTCTTATCTCCGCTCCTCTCCCGCCGCTCGGAAATATTACAATTCCTCCAGCTTTTTGACCGCCGGTCCGATCTGCTATAAGCCGTTTTTATTGTTCAGACCCCCTTTTCTTTTTTTTCTTGTCATGAGACTGGAGAGGGGGAGCGGGGCTTATCAGCAACTCCTGTAGCGGTGTGATGATTAGACCCGGACGAAGGTTAAATATTTTCTGCTGCAGGGTTCTCAGGCTAGTTTTTTAGCACTTGTGTATCATTCACAAGTGCTGTTTGAATGGTTTGAGGCTTCATGCATGTGGAGCGATGCAGAAACAAGATGAAAGGAGTGAAGTGCATGTGTTTTTGCATCTATTATCATCCTTTTTCAGATGTATTTTAGGTTTTTCTTTGCACACACAGACAGATCAGACAGTATTTATCAAGTGTTTAAGAGTTGCAGTGTAGAGATGAGATGATTAAAAGTCCTAAAATACAAATAATGATAACAATACAACAATAAACAGATGCTTAACAGTTCTGTGAGTAAAGTTATTTTCCCTTTTTTCATTTCCCCTAAAGTACAACCTTGTTAGGCAGGTGTTTAATATTCAGACACTGCTGTAACATGTTTGTCTTGGTTGTGAATGTTTTCTTTTTTTTCTTTTTAACCACGACGGTTGAACAGAAATAGGAGGGGGAGCACTTCCAAACATGGGATTGTGTAACTTAAAAGCAATGTGTACATACTGTTTTATAACTACTGTAATGCATTTGAAGAAATCTACAAGGTTAAATAAACCTGAGATATATTTCTCTACAGAAAATCAGCCTCTGTTTGATTTTGAATTGTGAGGTTTTTTTATAGCCTTGTTTTTCTTTTGTTCTGCAGAAACTAACTCGCTCATTTCATATTAACTGATGTGAGAAATGTTTACAAGACGTGTGGGTGGATCCTCTAATTCTGTTATCAAAAGGAAGCTGGTTATCAGACAGTAAAGTCAGTCAGTGCCAATCTGCACTTCTTATTCCCTGCAGAGATAAAAACTGACACTAATTAATGCACAACAGACAAAAGGATTCAAACCATGCATTAATTGTGATAAAGGTGCAACTTACTTTAAACTGCTGCCAGTATGGAGAGGAGGAATGAATACTGTATGTGTGTTACCTTATCTTAACAGTCAGATATCCATATGAGGGGTTTTCCTCTCTGCAATCATTCCTCCTGTTCATACTGACTATTAAAAGATCTCCTTCAACTGTGCTTTCAAAGTAAAGTGATGCATTTAAAAGTAGATGATCAGCTTCTATTGAGCTTCATCAGTCTGAGTTAGTCATATCAAGTGATATCTGACACATTTACAGTCTTTTTAGCATCAAATTCCCTCTTAGTGTTTCCCTGTTGAGCTGTGATGGAAGTATAGTATCAAAAAGACTTTGGTACTAAAAACACTGTAAAGTTGAAACATAGAAGATGAAGATTTGACTCATTTGGACGACTTAAGCTTCATATTAGCTTCAGAAGGAGGACTGTGGATTTTGTCCTCCATCACTTCCATTGTAAGTGCATTATGAAGGGATCTTCTAATGGTCAGTATGAACAGGAGGAATGGTTACAGCAAGAAAACCAGCTTTAATGTTCAAAGAGAGACTTGAAAAATGGCGACCTCGTCCTTTAAAGTCACAAACAGACTCCATGTAAACAGCAGCATTACTGAGGAGCCTGAAATAGCTGCTGTTGATGCTCAGTGTATGTGACGGGTCTCTGTCCTGTTCAGCAGGTACTCCGCCTTCACTCAGCTCTTTTCGGTGGCCGTCAGCGTTCATGAATGTGATTATGTCATGTTGCAGTTATTTTGTTTTTTTGTGCTTTCAATGGAAGTGATGCAGGCCAAAATCCACAATGTGTCCACACAGTCATTTAATAGTAGATGATCAGCTTCTATTCAGCTTCAGCAGTCTGAGTTAGTCATATCAAGTGATATCTGACACATTTACAGTCTTTTTAGCATCAAATTATCTGACATTCACTGGACACCTGAATATTATTTTAAGGGTCAGTGACACATAAGGGTTGGCAAGATGAGCAATTCAAAAAATATCTTAAAATGTTGTATTTTGTTGGTTTTATGTCATTTGAAATGACATTTGCACCATTTAAAAAACAAAACAAAAGTAAGACTGAATGCTCCTGAAAATGTCAAATGATGTAACCACAAAAGAATGATACATATTACATATTTGATCCACCTACAGTGTATTTAAGTGGATTTATACTAATAATTACTTCATTTAAACAATGTAAATGGTTCCTGATCTCCATGATTCCCAAGATTAAATGTAATATTTACACTCAGAAACTGGGGGAAACTCTGAAAGGAAGAGGTCTGGCAGACTCAAAGCCACAACAGAGTCAGAAGACAAGTTTCTGAGAGTCAACAGCTTGCATGATAGGCGGCTCACAGGACAACAGCTTCAAGTACAGCTTGGTCGTAGTAAGCAAGTCTCAGTTTCAACAGTGAAGAGAAGACTTCCAGTTGCAGGTTTGACAGGTCAAGTTGCAGCAAGAAAGTCATTGCTAAGACGTCAGAATAAGAATCAAAATTTAAAATATTCTGTTCATCACGCAGGAGTTTTGTACGCCGTCGAGTAGAAAGGACGGTTCCTCAGTGTGTGACATTAACTGTCAAATGTGGAGGAGGAAGCATGATGGTCTGGGGCTGTTTTTCTGGATCCAGGGTCGGCTACCACAGCATTCTGCAGCACCATGCAGAACCCTCTGGTATGCACGTAGTTGGTCAGGAGTTCATCCTACAGCAAGATAATGACCCAAAACATAAGTCCAAGCTAAGCCAGAACTACCTTAGGAAAAAAGACCAAGATGTGTAAGCTTGAAAACATTTTTTCAATAAAAAACTGAAAAAATTGGGGCGTTCTAAAACTTTTGACCGGTAGTGTATATTGTGGTTTTTTATACTTATTCAATCATAAAGTACTTATTCACTCAGTAGTTGCAGAATCACATACACCTCTTCGTTTAACATAATGCCTTCAGATTTGATCATCTTTAGCAAATAATAGTCAACAATCAAGAACCCTTTTAACAGATATACATTGTTCATTGTTAGTAATTATCACCAAAATGTTACACTATAATTTTTACCATAATCCTCTAATATATTCTCTCAAAATGGATTAAAAGCAGAAATTTGATGCTGGGTCCACGTTCGTGTGCACGTTATTCATACGTTTATTTTCACATTTTAACCCCTTTAAATTTGACTATAAACCACATGGACACAAAAAAACATCATTGTAAAAGTGTGAACATGTCCTTTAAACGCCTCTCTGTGTGTGTCAGGGGCCCCGAAGTGATGAATGGCTTGTTTTTATGACATCAAACAAAAGATGGGCGTGATCTCCTCTTTGTTTTCCTCTGTTTTATTGGCTGTGAGAGCACATGAGCTCCAATTGGCTGGTTTTGGAGATGAGGGAGGTGCATGAATAAAAGCCCCAACATGTCCCTCCTTCCTCAACTCAGCCTGTGTGTGCTGGAGCCAAAATGGCGACCACACAAAACAGTTGCAGGGTTTTTTTTCTCTCTTTCCAAACTTTATTAAACAAATTACATATTGTTTTTATTCTGTTTTTTAAGTTACTTTCCCTATATACTATTTTATTGTTATTTTTAGGGCCCGAGCGGCGACTGCAAGTCGCCTGGTGAAAGCCCTATTGAAATTGTAATGTTTATTATTATTAGGGCCCGAGCGGCGACTGCAAGTCGCCTGGCGAAAGCCCTATTGAAATTGTAATGTTTATTATTATTATTATTATTATTATTATTATTATTATTATTATTATTATTATTATTATTCTTCCGACATTTCGTGCCCCAATTTCGCCCCTTTCCCAAATGCGAAAATGCTTATACTTTTGCACGGACGTCCGGCCTCATCCGAAATTCGATATTTTTGGGTGGTCGCACATGGTCGATGCAGAATGGCGGAATAGCGCCCCCTACAAAGTCCAAAAATGCCCATAGGGAATTTTGCTAATTTGTCCTATGCTCACAAAATTCGGTACACATATGTATTATACCCACATATGCAAAAAAGCCTCTTGACCTCATGACCTCAACCCAACAGGAAGTCGGCCATTTTGGTTTTGATTTTTCCCGCCTAAAATTAACTCCTCCCACAGCGTTCGCCCGATCAAGTTCAAATTAGGTACGCAACATCTCCAGACCTAGCTGAGCTTAAGTTGTGCTCTGCGCATCCGTAGGTCAAAGGGCGTGTCTGCCAGGGCTCAACTAACTTTGGCGTGCTCGCCATGTACATACGAGTGGCTCTCACGCCCACATACTTCATCCAATCAGCTTCAAACTTGCTGGACATGATGATGGCTCCGCCCTGAACGTCCCGATATATTAACTTCCCACGTAACTCATAGCGCCCCCCGGTGGTAACAGGAAGTTAACTAAGATTCATTAAAATTACATACTTTGCCCCATCAACTTAATTCAGAACCAGTTGGTGAAGCTACATTATGAAGACTGTGAAGCTACGAGTAATGGCGTCCGTGTGGCGACGCGGTGACCATCAATTCCTCGCCATGAAAATATGTTTGGCTTTTTGATGGCTTTATTGAACTCGTATCATCATGAAAATTGGTACACAGGTCCAGGGTGCCGACCTCAACGTCTCCATTCGCTCATAGGCGATCTCACTCGTGTCGCCCCCTAGTGGAAACAGGAAGTGCCATATTTTACATCATCATTGTGCGATTTCCACAAAACTTTGCATGTGTAATCACTGTCCCACCCTGAACGCAACCGCTTGTGTTTTGTTACACTCTACTGCCCCCTGGTGGATGAACCATCAACCTCTCATAACTCCTTCATGCTTTGTCCAATTCACTCCAAACTTCACATGACTGATGAGTGGCCGCCCTGAACACACCAGACCACACCAGACCATATGTGTAACTACCTGTGACTGCCCCCTACTGGATGAACGAAACATTGCATTTTTGGCCTCCTTCCAGGTTTTTTCTCACTTTCTGCTTCACGCCACAGCCCCGCCATGCCTCAGGCCCCGCGGTGGCATGGGTGAGCGAGGGCCCCCCATCGCCGCTTGCGGCTTTAATTATTATTATATTCCTTATATTACATTCATGTTTTTATTTCCCTCCTCTTTCTTTTTTTAACATTGCTCTATGCTCCCTTTATGTTCCTTTTAATGTGAAGCACTTGGTGTATGTAGTTTATTTTTTGTTGTAAATCACTTTGAGCTGCATTTATTGTATGAAAGGTGCTTCACAAATAAGGTTATTATTATTATTATTATTATTATTATTATTATTATTATTAACATTATTTCGACTTAAAACCAAAGGCACACAAACATGACATGAGCAACAGATCAATAACACACATGAGAAAATATAAGGTGCAAATTGAGCAGCATACATTAATAAAAAAGTAAAACAAAGGAAATTTTAAATAAATATTAATAAACAAATCTTTCAGAAGTGCATGGTTTGAAAATAGAGTCAAAATCAGTTCAATTAAACAATTTAATTTACATTTTGTGTCTAAAATTTAGCACAAAATTAAAAAAAGAAGTAAATTTTTATTTATTTACTTGTACTTTACTGTAGTACAGTTTGAGGAACTTGACTGCAGTACAGTTTGAGGTACTTGTACTTGACTGCAGTACAGTTTGAGGTACTTGTACTTTACTGTAGTACAGTTTGAGGTACTTGTACTTGACTGCAGTACAGTTTGAGGTACTTGTACTTGAGGTACTTGTACTTGACTGTAGTACAGTTTGAGGTACTTGTACTTGACTGCAGTGCAGTTTGAGGTACTTGTACTTGACTGCAGTAGAGTTTGAGGTACTTGTACTTGACTGTACTACAGTTTGCTATAACATTTTTTTGGAAAATAGTGTCAAAATCAGCTCAATTAAACAATTGAATTTACATTTTTGTGTGTAAAATTTTGCACAAAATGAAAAAAAAAGAAGTAGGTTTTTATTTATATCATGCTTTATTTATTTAAACAGCAAATAAAAACACATTTTAAAAGAGAAAGTGTGTTGAATGAAGAAAGGGGGCGTTCGCTCTGTGATGCCGGCTCATCCCCCGGTGGGCGGGGGCTAGAGAGTCATATGACCCGCACGGAGCCAGGCTGAGCAATTCCAATATGGTGGCCAGCTTGGCAGGTCTACGGTTCCTGTTGATGATATTGTTGTTGTGCGGGATCAGGTACGGCGCCTGCAGCCAGGGAGCCCCGCTCGTCCTGGGGCTGCGAGTGGAAGACCCGGCCGGCCTGGTGTGCATGAAGGGTCGCATCGTCTCTGCGCCAGAAGGAGCGACGTTCAAGGTCCGTCTCTTCGGGGCTGATCTGAATGGCAGCTGGCCGTGGGTGGCGTTTGCTGGGGAGTCTGGTGGAGCTGCAGGGGCTGTCGGGGATGCACCGGACCCCTGCGAGGAGGAGACAAACCGGAGGGAGTCTGCTTTCCAGGTGAGAGGAGACTTCACCCCAGATGAGGAGCACAGCGGGTTGGTGTTGGTGCAGGTGCAGGTGCAGAGGAGAACCGAGCAGACCTTGCATCACCTGTGCGTGCAGAGCGAGGGGAAATGGGCATCGGTGGGCCCGGACAGACTGCGTGTAAACACCGAGCAGCCCGCCGATCACATCCCGCCGTGGGGTTTGGCTGTGCTGGTGGTGCTGCTGCTGCTGCTGTGCGCGCTGCTGAGGACGGTGAACCTGAGCCTGCTGTGGTTGGACCCGCTGGAGCTCTACGTGCTGCACAGCTGCGGCTCCGAGGAGGAGAAGCGGGCCGCCAAACGCCTGGAGCCTATCAGGAGGAGAGGGAACTTCTTGGTGAGCTGCTAAATAATAAAAAACAAAACAAGTTTAAACCGGCAAAGTGCAGCAGGAGATATAAACTGTTTAATACACTGTTAGGAGCAGGATTGGTTAAAGTGGTTGTTTAATAGTATGAGCCTTGAATTAGTAGGACTGGATTGGTAAGTACAAGTAGAAGTACCTCAAACTGTACTACAGTCAAGTACAAGTACCTCAAACTGTAGTACAGTCAAGTACAAGTACCTCAAACTGTACTACAGTTACTACTTGTATCTCCAACAAGATACCAGTATGAGGTACTTGTACTTGACTGCACTACAGTTTGAGGTACTTGACTGTAGTACAGTTTGAGGCACTTGTACTTGACTGCAGTACAGTTTGAGTGCAGTCAACTGTACTACAGTCAAGTACAAGTACCTCATACTGGTATCTTGTTGGAGATACAACTCATAAAATCCATATTATATTAAAATATGTGTAAAAATGTTTTACTTAAGGTGGAAATGAGATAACTAGTAACATCAGATGTTTTTTCCACTCCTGCCTGTTTAAGGGTTAAGAGAAACATTAAAGGGCAGGTTCACTAATTTCTAACTCTGTCTTAAAACAGTCAAGGAGCCCCAACATGAACATTAACCCTCACATACTGCTCATATTCATATTCACAGAATTTCCTCACAATTACTTTCAATAACAAACTTCTGAACCACGAATCATTCATAAACACATCATTAGTCACAGATACATGTGAGATTAATCCTTAATTTAGCATTCAGACAGCAGAAAGAGTTACTTTTTCTAGTTTTTATGAGAAAAAACGACATAAAACCACTTTATAATGGTCCAATGTTATATAAAACAGGATAAACTAATTCAACAAATGATATTAAATGTGAGGAATGAACATTTTGGATGAATATGTGTTTGTTAAATTAAGTCAGCTCCATGAAGATGTGGGATTAGTTTCAGCACTTTAATTTTCCATCAGATTATTATTTGACATTTTAAAGTCAGCATGAATGTGAATGTTTACCTTTTTGTTATCTTTAGTTTCTGACCTACTGACTGTTTCACTTTGCAAAGACACTGAGAGCTGCACTGACATTTCACTTCATTTCAACCACTGCTGTGAACTTTATATTAGATTTAAAGATAGAGAAAGGAATGTAAAGAGAGAAAGCCAAATCTAAGAACACTAAAATTAAAGTTGCAGTGTCTTAAAGTGACGATGCCACTCGGGTAAAACTGTTGATGTCAGTCAGATGACCTGATAATGCCTTCTAGGTTAAAGTTCATCTGTCTTAAACCAACAATGAGGAGTCCGAATGAATATATTAAAACCAGTTTTTCTTGCTGTTATCATTCCTCCTGTTCATACTGACCATTAGAAGATCCCTTCATAATGCTCTTACAATGGAAGTGATGGAGGACTAAATCCACAGTCCTCCTTCTGTGGAAACATGGATTTAAAAATGAATCTGAAGCTAATATGAAGCTTCAGTCGTCCAAAAGAAAGAAAAAAAAAAGGAAGCAGAGAAGGAAAGAACAAGAAGGAGGAGGAGGAAGATGAAGAAAGAAAGAAAGAAAGAAAGAAAGAAAGAACAAGGAGGATAATGAAAATGAGGAAAGAAAGAAAGAAAAACAAAGGAAGAAAAAAAGGAGAAAGAAAGAACAAGGATGACGATGAGGGAAGAAAAAGGAAAGAAAAGAAAAGGGAGGAAGAAGAGAGAGAGATGAAGAAAGAAAGAAAAAGAGGAGGAAAAGGGAGGAAGAAGAGAAAGAAAGAACAAGGAGGAGAATGAAGATGAGGAAAGAAGAAATACAGAAAGAGAGAAAAAAGGACAAAAAGGAGGAAGAGAAAGGAAAGAAAAAAAGGAGGAGGGTAAATGAATCTTCATCTTCTATGTTTCAACGTTACAGTGTTTTTAGTAGCAAAGTCTTTTTGTTACTATACTTCCACCACAGCTCAACAGGGAAACACTAAGAGGGAATTTGATGCTAAAAAGACTGTAAATGTGTCAGATATCACTTGATATGACTAACTCAGACTGCTGAAGCTCAATAGAAGCTGATCATCTACTTTTAAATGCATTTAGTTTGTCTATACAGTTAAAATGCAAGTACAGGAAGATAAAGATACAAACACATAAAGATTAAATGATTTATCATTGGTTTTTCCATCAATGGGACATTAATAAGCAACATATTATAGATAAATTAATTAATTGTTTTTAGTTATTTTCTTGTCTCCAGGTTCAGTTTGAAGCGTTTCTTGTTCTTCTATGATCTTGTGTGATATTTAAACTGAATATCTTTTCATTGTGGATTTCATTTAAATGTGTCAACTTGAGCTCTGGGAGATTGTGATGCATAGTTTACTACTATTTTCTGTCTTTTTGTTACTATACTTCCACCACAGCTCAACAGGGAAACACTAAGAGGGAATTTGATGCTTAAAAAGACTGTAAATGTGTCAGATATCACTTGATATGACTAACTCTTGCACTTAAACGAGGGCTGTTCCTGTCCATCACTTTACATTAAAAGCACATTTAAAGGAGATCTTTCAATAGTCAGTATGAACAGGAGGAATGATTACAGCCAGTATGAAGCTTCAGTCGTCCAAAATGAGTCAAATTGCGTAGCTATATTTCAACATTACAGTTTTTGTTACTATACTTCCACTTTAATGCTAAAAAGACTGTAAATGTGTCAGATATCACTTGATATGACTAACTCAGACTGCTGAAGCTCAATAGAAGTGATCAGCTACTTTTATAAATGCATCACTTTACATTGAAAACACATTTTAAGATCTTTTAATAGTCAGTATGAACAGGAGGAATGATTACAGCCAGTTAAAACCTGACTGCTGCTTTAAAGACACACTTTTTACCACAAACAGTGGGCTAAAAATGTTGTTCTCTTGCCCCAGACATGCTCCCTGCTGTTCCTGGGTGCTGTTGGATACTCGGTCCTCGGGGTGCTGCTGTACCGCGCGCTGGGCTCCATCGTCCCCGCCGTCTTCACCAGCGGCGTCCTCATCTTCTTCCTGTGCGAGCTGGCGCCTCACATCCTGTGCTCCGGCTACGGCTTCCAGCTGGCGCCGGCTCTGACCTGGCTGGCCCAGGTTTCCATGGTGATCACCTGCCCCCTCTCCTGCCCCCTGGGGCTGATCCTGGACCTGGGCCTGAGGAGGGACATCAGCACCTGTGGGATCAGAGAGAGAGCGATGGAGATGATCCGCACGAGTGTCAACGACCCTTATAGGTAGAAATAAAATAAAGAACACTCACTAACAGAGTGGGGTTAAACATGAGGCCTGTGGGCCAGAACTGGCCGAGGGGTCTAATACGACCTACTTTCCTTCCTTCCTTCCTTCCTTCCTTCCTTCCTTCCTTCCTTCCTTCCTTCCTTCCTTCCTTCCTTCCTTCCTTCCTTCCTTCCATCCTTCCTTTACTTCCTTCTGTCTGTTCTTCCTTCTGTCCTTCCTTCCTCCCTTCCCTTCTTCCTTCTGTCTGCCTTTCTTCCATCTTTCCCTCCTGTCTCCCTTCCTTCTATCCTTCTATCCTTCCTTCTGTCCTATCCTTCCTTCCTTCTGTCTCCTTCTTGCCTTCCTCCCTTTCTTCCTTCTGTCCTTCCTTCCTTTCTTCTTTCCTTTCTTTTCATTCGTTCGTTCCTTCCTTCCTTCCTTCCTTCCTTCCTTCCTTCCTTCCTTCCTCCCTTCCCTCTTTTCTTCCCTTCTGTCTTCCCTTCTTTCCTGTCTTCCATCTTTCCCTCCCTCTTTTCCTTCCTTCCTTCTGTCCTTCCTTCCTTCCTTCTTTCCTTCCTTCCTTTTTTCTGTCCTTCTTCCCTTTCCTCCTTCGTTCCTTCCCTCTTTTCTTCCCTCTTTTCTTCCCTTCTTCCTTCTGTCTGTCCTACCATCTTTCCTTCCTTCCTTCCTTCCTTCCTTCTTTCCTTCTTTCCTTCCTTCCATCTTTCCAATGATCCCTCATCAGAGCAGATTGTTCTGTATTTGGCCCTTGCATAACAATGAGTTTGACTCTCCTGCTCTAACCGATGTCTCTCCTCTCAGTCTGACCCGTACTTGTGTATTTTTGTGTGTGTTTCTGTGCAGTGAGTTTGTGAAGGAAGAGTTCAGCCGCGGGGCTCTACGCAGTAAGACAGTGGAGGACATCTTGACTCCGCTGAAGGATTGCTTCATGCTGCCCAGCACCGTCGTCCTGGATTTCTCCACCATGTCTGAGATCATGCAGAGCGGATACACACGAGTTCCCATTTATGAAGAGGAGAGGTGAAGACGCTCACACAGTGTCTGCAACACGCTGAAATTAAACCAACTAGTTATTGTCTCAAGTAATTGATTAATAGTTTGGGCCATAAAATGTCAGAAAACAATGAAAATGCTTCTTATAATATCCCTAAAACCCAAGTTAATATCTTTAAATAGCTTTGTTTTGTCCGACCAGCAATACAAAAACTGAAAATATTAAGTTTCCTATCACACAAGGCGAAGAAAAACTGCAAATCTTTGTAACCAAAAAGCTGGAAATGATTAATTTTTTGCATTTCTGCTTGAAGAAAATGACATAAAATGATTGCAGATAGACTTTCTGCTGCTGAGAAACTTGAAGGTGTTCAAACTGAGTGAGTTTACATGTAAACATTGAATATACAATAGTAACATGTTGAAATCTAATCACTGAAATGCTGCAGAAACTATGTCTGCATTCAAACTAAACATCTAGATATGTTTAATTGTATTAGGGTAAGATAATTTTATTTATATAGCATTTATATGATTTACAAGGGCATTAAAATACACTGAAAATAAGCCATTAAGAAGACATTTAAGAGAGATTTCAACAACAAGCAGATTGATAGTTAAAGATCTCATATTTACTAGAAAGCTGCAGTATAATAATGATGTTTTTGAACCCTGATTTAATTCAATTACCGTTTTTTCCCCTAAAAAATATCAGATTAAAACAGCAGCTCTTAAATCTGTTACTATAACATAAATATCATATTATTATAAAGCAGGTTTTTACCACAGTTGTAATAAACAGGAGGAAACAGATTCTTTATGCAAACTGCAACCAGCAGCTCAATATTTAAACCGTTTATAATAACTCAACCTGTTATAGTTTAAACGTTTCTGTTCAGTCACTTTTGGAAATGTTGGATTAGTGACTTATAATAACTTATTACAGGAGAGCAGTGGGGTTAGTTTCAACCTGTGTGTGTGTGTGTGTGTGTGTGTGTGTGTGTGTGTGTGTGTGTGTGTGTGTGTGTGTGTGTGTGTGTGTGTGTGTGTGTGTGTGTGTGACTCTGTCTCTGTCTGTCTGTCTCTGTTTGTCTGTCTGTGTGACTCTGTCTCTGTGTGTGTGTCTGTCTCTGTCTGTCTGTCTGTCTGTCTGTGTGACTCTGTCTCTGTCTGTCTCTGTGTGTGTGTGTGTCTCTGTCTGTCTGTGTGTGTGTCTCTGTATGTGTGTGTGTGTGTATGTCTGTGTGTGTGTGTGTGTTTGTGTGTCTCTGTGTGTGTGTGTGTGTGTCTCTGTCTGTGTGTGTGTGTGTCTCTGTCTGTGTGTGTGTGTGTGTGACTCTATGTGTGTGTGTGTGTCTCTGTCTGTCTGTGTGTGTGTGTGTCTCTGTATGTGTGTGTGTGTGTGTGTGTGTGTGTGTGTGTGATTCTCTCCAGGTCTAACATAGTAGAGATCCTGTATGTGAAGGACTTGGCTCTGGTGGATCCAGACGACTGCACACCGATGACGACCATCACCAAGTTCTACAATCACCCGCTGCACTTTGTCTTCAACGACACCAAGCTGGACGCCATGCTGGAGGAGTTCAAGAAAGGTGTGTGTGTGTGTGTGTGTGTGTGTGTGTGTGTGTCCTCTCTCACTCAGAGCGGCTTTTAACTCAAAACAAAAACACACATAAAATGCTCAAAAGCATGGCAAAGAAGCCTCTGCTCATATGTGTTATTTGGATTTGTGTCCATTTAGACTGTAGTCAACTCTTTCCCACTGTTTAACCCTTACATGCTGTTCATATTCTACCCTCACAGTCAAGATAGGGTGAAGTAAAAAACATTTACAATCAATAAAACAAGACCTGAGATACAGCTTTTAAACAGCTGTATTGATGGTAAAAGAAAAATCTAATTTTAAGACTTTTTGCAAGATTGTTCCATGTGTAAGGAACAATCTGCATAGAGCCTTAAAATGAGATTTTGTATGTAAGAATTAAGATAAAATATTCCTTTATTAGTCTCACAATGGGGTAATTTACAGTATTACGGCAGCAAAAATAGAAAGAGCATCAATAATAAGAATAAAGAAGAATGAATAAGTAAATACGGAAGCAATAAAAGCAATAGTATTAAAAAATATAGTAAACAGGAGTAATATTGGTGGTGTCATAATGATAATATACCTGAGTTCGATACTGATATTGTCGCAGTTGCATTGAAAGTAACAGTATATCTGCGATACTGATGAAAACCTCAGCAGACAGCGGACAGTTAATAAGAGCAGCGTTTTGCAGGAACACTAATCCAGTAATTATCTCTCTGCGTGAAGCATGAACGAGCATTTTTGTCTGTATTTATATTTGAAAGCTATTTTTTCTTGCTGTAATGATTCCTCCTGTTCATACTGACCATTAGAAGATCCCTTCATAATGCACTTACAATGGAAGTGATGGAGGACTAAATCCACAGTCCTCCTTCTGTGCAAAGAAAATGTATTTATAAGTTGATCTGAAGCTAATATGAAGCTTCAGTCGTCCAAAAGAAACAAAGAAAAAGGAGGAAGGAGGGAAGAAAGAGAAAAAAGAAAGAAAGAAAGAAAGAAAGAAAGAAAGAAGCAAAGAAAGACAGAAAGAAAGTAAGTAAAGGAGGAAGGAGGAAAGAAAGAAAGGAAGAAAAGGGAGGAAGATGTAGAAATAAAGCAAGAAAGAAAAAGGAGGAAAGAAAGAAAAAAGAAAGAATGACAGAAGCAAAGAAAGAAAGACAAAGAAAGAAGAAGGAGGAAAGGAAGAAAGAAAGCAAAAAAGGAGAAAGATGAAGGAAGAAAGAAAAATAAATAAATAAATAGGTGGATAAAGATGAAAGAAAGAAAAGAGAAAAAGCGTAAGAAAGAAAGCAAGAAAGAACAAGAAGAGGACGAAAGAAAGATGAGGAAGAAAGAAAGAAGAGAGTAAATGAGTCAAATCTTCATCTTCTATGTTTCAACGTTACAGTGTTTTTAGTGCCAAAGTGTTTTTGTTACTATACTTCCACCACAGCTCAACAGGGAAACACTAAGAGGGAATTTACTGCTAAAAATGTGTCAGATATCACTTGATATGACTAACTCAGACTGCTGAAGTTAAAATGCAAGTACAGGAAGATAAAGGTACAAACACATAGAGATTAAATTATTTATCATTGGTTTTTCCATCAATGGGACATTAATAAGCAACATTTTACACATAAATTAATTAATAGTTTTTAGTCCTTTTCTTGTCTCCAGGTTCAGTTTGAAGCTTTTCTTGTTCTTCTATGATCTTGTGTGATATTTAAACTGAATTTCTTTTGATTGTGGATTTCATTTAAATGTGTCAACTTGAGCTCTGGGAGATTTTGATGCATAGTTTACTACTATTTTCTGTCTTTTAGTTACTATACTTCCACCACAGCTCAACAGGGAAACACTAAGAGGGAATTTGATGCTGTAAATGTGTCAGATATCACTTGATATGACTAACTCAGACTGCTGAAGCTGAATAGAAGCTGATCATCTACTTTTATAAATGCATCACTTCCATTGAAAGCACATAATAAGATCTTTTAATAGTCAGTATGAACAGGAGGAATGACTTAAAAAACATAAATCCCTCAGTTTGTACATCTTGTGTATCAGTCACAAACTCTTTAATTCTCTTTTAGAGGCTTTTTATAAAGCATCAGGATTATTTTCTGCAGCAGTCAGCATTTTTCAGACTCTCTATTTGAGCTCCTCGTTATCTTTAACAGCAGTCATCAGGTTTATATGAGGCTTCGGGAAGATTTAACTGAGTAAACAAACACTTTGAAGGCTTAATCTAAAAACAAACTAGATAAGACTTTATTCATTTGGTAGAAAGCACATATATCTATCTTATCTAGTTCAGGTTCTCAGGATAAATCATGATTCTGAGTTTTGTGCATTGAAGAAGAAAATCTGATCATGTGAACATTTAATGGTTTAGTCCTTAAAATATAATATAACCCCCACTTTGTTCTGATATATAATGCAGATTAAAATATCATCTAGTATCTCTAGGTCTATCACGATAACTACTTTTATTGGACGATATATTGTCTCAGAAATTATTATTGTTCAATGTGATTTTAAAAAAAAGGTATTAATGTGTTAACAGGAACTTTTTAAACCAACACCTTTAGCATATTTAACGCCTATAATATATATAATATTGCGACATACACAAATCGTTATTGTACGATAAGTCAATAACATAATTCACCTACAGTATTAAACTTGTCTTTTCTGCATTAGTGTCCCCGTTTTATTCTAATGGCTAATCTACAGAGCGCACTTTAATTTAGTTCATTTCAGTCATTTTTAAAGTGTTAAAAAGAAACATGATAAAAAATACGATAATTTTAAAATAGTAAAAATAGTACATAGTAAAAGTAGCTAAAATTAGAGGAGATATTGTATATAAAATCAAGTAAAATACAACATTTTAAAAGAACAAAATAACTTTATTTGCACCTTTTTATAGCTCAGTGCTTTTACAACAAAATAAATTACATACACAAAGTGTTTCATATTAAAAAGGGCCTTAAAGGAACATAAAGCGACGTTAAAGAAGGACAAAGGATAGAAATAGTACATAGTAAAAGTAGTTAAAAATAAGAATACATATTATATACATGTATACAAACATTTTAAAAGGTCAGTGGTGCATCAGTATGAAGATGATAGAAAAGCTACTTAAAGGCTAAACTCAAATACACATGTAAGTAAACAAATTCAATATAAATCAATAAATGTTCAAAGCCCCATAAAACCTAAAAAACTACATGAGACTGGAGGAAAAAATCTTTTTTTGTAATTTAATTGAACTGACCCTTTAAATAGAGGATGTTTTTTCCCCCATTAAATTGCCTTTTTCTTGACCTTTGACCCTTTCCTACTCCTCTCAGGTAACTCTCACATGGCCATCGTCCACAAGGTGAACAACGAGGGGGAGGGAGACCCGTTCTACGAGGTGCTGGGATTGGTCACCTTAGAGGACGTCATCGAGGAAATCATCAAATCAGAGATCCTGGATGAATCTGACGGCTACTGTAAGTGTCTCAGTTTAACGTGTCAGATGTTATTTAACCCTTTAAACGCTTTGTGTTGCAGGCTTTGAGTAAAATCACTGCATATATAAGCTGAGCATGATGTATAATATTTTCAGCATGCGTTGAGCTACTTAGAAATGCCTCAATTTGCATGTGAGTTATATTATACATGATTTAACACAGTTTTTTAAATGTGCAATTTAAAAAGAAATGAAGAAAACTAAAAACAAGAGTGTCTATTTTCAATTGAGTTCAAGTTTATATATCGTCATTCCACCTATATATAAACAAATACATAACTTGTGTTACTCAGGATCCTTGTGCCAAAGTTACACACATACACACTTAATTTTAAAATCTCCTAAACTAAGACAGACATAAAAGCAGCAGTTAAAAAGGACCTGAGCAAAGTTAAAAGGGCAAATCAGTGCAGGAGCTAAAAAATATTACAAAATGATAATAAATAATAATTTAAAAAATGTAAAATACCAGGTTGTATGGGGCTGTTGCAGAGCAGCTGAGTGATTAATTTGTGTTTATAATTCGTATGGCATGTGGGAAGAAACTGTTGCACATTCTGGCTAAATGCAAATAAATGTAACAACAATAATAATAATGACTTTATTTTTATAGCACCTTTCATACAAGAAATGTAGCTCAAAGTATTTTACAACAAAATAAATTACATACACCAAATGATTCACATTAAAAAAGGGCCTGAAAGAAGCATATAGCGATGCTAAAAAAGCACAAAAAAAGAAAGCGAAAAGAAAAAGAAACAGGATGGGAAATAAAAAACACCAATAATTTTAAAAGGGTACATAGTAGAAGTAGCTAAAAGAAATGGAATATATAAATTCTAGTAAAAAAAAATTACATTTCAGAAGAAGCTCAGTGGTGCATCAGTGTGAAGATGACTGGTAGAAAAACTAATAAAAGGCTAAAGTGAAGAGGTGAATAGATAGATAGATAGATAGATAGATAGATAGATAGATAGATAGATAGATAGATAGATAGATAGATAGATGGATGGATGATTTACAGCAGCTACATCCACATGTAACATCACATAGAAACACATATTTGACTGTGATCAGATGGAAGAAACGTATTACTAAAAACACCCAAAAGTTATACTAATAAAACAAATATATACATGTAATAAATAGGGCCGGGACTCGATTAAAAAAAAAAATTAAAAAAAAAATTAATCTAATTAATTAGAGGCTTTATAATTAATTAATCGAAATTAATCGTATTTTAACCGCATATAAATATTTGACCTGAGAACAGTGAGAAGTAATTTTTTTCACATGGATTTTTAGTATACCATTGAATAATGACTGAATACATAAGCTTAAGCAACACAAATATTGTTTATTTTTGTTCAAGTCCAACAGACCAGTGCAATTTTTGCCATTAAGTGTAGCAATAGCATATTTAGAAATATAGTACATTTCAGAAATTAGCTAGCTACCACACTAGCTTCCATGCTAGCTGCTATATGTTTTGCATTGAGGTGATACTTGAGGCTCGATGTGCTGCGGTGATATGTGAATTCCTTGTTGCATAGCTTGCACACAACCATGCTCTTATCCACACTCCCATCCACGGGGCCAACCAAAGCAGTCTCATCAGCTACTTTCATGTTCACTGTGGTTTGTTGTTGTCTGAACTACGCTTGTTAGAAAGCCCACATTGTTTTGAGTGATATTTACCTGTTTATAGTCTGTTTGCATTGTAGGTTTCATTTGTCCTATGTTATTGAATGCAGCTGAGTTTTACCGACGTTCATGAACGCACCACACCTGTGCAATTCTCCTTCTCCATGCGCTAGAGAGCTGACGTTTTTTCCCTTGCCTTTTTGCATCTTGCATCCTTATTGCCCTGATTTCCTGCTGTGTGTGAATGTATAAGGACCACAGCTGTAATAAAGCAGATAACTCCGTACATCTGTATCCGTGTTCTTTAATCGGGACACACTCACCATACCTTGCCACTCTAAACCAGTTAACTTCCTGGAGACCCCCACTATCTCCTTTTTAACGCTAGTTGGTGCTCCAGTATAATCGGTCCGCCTGAAACTCATCCAGTGAGAAACGTTCCGCGGTGCAAAAATAAGTGTGATTAAAAATGCGTCCATTTTTTTAACGCGGTAATTATTGTGTAATTAATTAATCTTAATTAACGCGTTAAAGTCCCGGCCCTAGTAATAAATAATAATAATGAAATACTCAGTGTGCAACGAGTGCCAGTAAAAGTGCCATGCAATATCTCAAAAATACCTAAAAGATATAAAAACACCTATTTATTTATTTACCTTGATATCTAAACGTAGTGTTTCATAGTTTTTTTAGGCATAGTTATGATGAGCTTCATCCCTGATATTCTTTCAGCTGTTACTGTGATCCTCCAATAAACCAGGAGCAGATGATTGCAGCTCTCTTGAAGACAAATAACAAAATAAATGTTTAAATTTATAGACTCTGATTGGGACATCAGAGTTGTTTATATCTGTAAAAAAGTATTAGTCTTACTGAATCTAACACAATGTTTATCATATCTGTGCTCATTTTGACTGAGATGACATCTTTCCTGTCTCTCTCTCTCTTTCCTCTTGTGACCCTGTGTCTCTTGCCGTAGTGGACAGGAAGGTGAAACGTCCGCTCGCCCCTCTGGAGATTCCTCTGGAGCCTCGCGGCGCCCCCGAAGAGTTCTCTCTGTTCAAGCCTCCAGAGGGAGAACCCAAAATACGCACCTCTCCTCAACTCCTGCTGGCCACACACCGCTTCCTGTCCAGAGGTGTGTGTGTGTGTGTGTGTGTGTGTGTGTGTGTGTGTGTGTGTGTGTGTGTGTGTGTGTGTGTGTGTGTGTGTGTGTGTGTGTGTGTGTGTGTGTGTGTGTGTGTGTGTGTGTGTGTGTGTGTGTGTGTGTGTGTGTGTGTGTGTGTGTTGCTGCTTTAAACCTTTACAACTTCAGCACAATAACCTATAAATATTATATATTATTTATAGGTTGTTATGCAATGGTTGGACTGGTTCGGCCCACTTGAGATCAAATTGAGCTGAATTTGGCTCTTAATATAAAATGAGTTTTTTTCTGCATGGCTGATCTGAATCAGGCAAAAACTTGACTGTTCTTTTGTAGTAAAGATGCAAATAAATCGTTATCAGAAAGTATCATCTATATATATATTATCTGTAAAAGGAACTATACATGAGTGTAAGTTGGATTATGATACAGATTTACACTCTCATCTCTATGTTATTTCTGTTAAACTATGTATAAACACTGAGTGAGGTTGTGTTTGACACTCGGAGTAAACAGGTCAGTTTAACAGCTTATGTAATGATTTATGTTACTGTTACGTTCTGTATTTCAGCTTCAGGCTCAGTATTGATGCTTTCAGCTACACACACACACACACATAGACAGGCACACACAAACAGGCACACACAAACAAACACACAGACACAGACCCACACAGATACATAGACACACACACACACAGACAGATACATAGACACAGACACACACATAGACAGACACAGACACTCACAGACAGACATAGACAAACAGACACACAGACAGACAGACACACACACACACACACACACACACACACACACACACACACACACACACACACACACACACACACACAGACAGACACACAGACACACAGACACACGCACACACACACAGACACACACACACACACACACACACACACACACAAACAGACAGACACACACACATACACACACATACACACACAGACACAAACAGACACAGACAGACTTAGACAAACACACACACACACACACACACACACACACACACACACACACACACACACACACACATAGAACAACATGTTAAAAAAGAACCTGTGTACACAACACACAGTCTAAAATAAAACCACAGAATTTACTTCAGCACAATAACCTATAAATATTATATATTATTTATAGGTTGTTATGCAATGGTTGGACTGGTTCGGCCCACTTGAGATCAAATTGAGCTGAATTTGGCTCTTAATATAAAATGAGTTTTTTCTGCATGGCTGATCTGAATCAGGCAAAAACTTGACTGTTCTTTTGTAGTAAAGATGCAAATAAATCGTTATCAGAAAGTATCATCTATATATATATTATCTGTAAAAGGAACTATACATGAGTGTAAGTTGGATTATGATACAGATTTACACTCTCATCTCTATGTTATTTCTGTTAAACTATGTATAAACACTGAGTGAGGTTGTGTTTGACACTCGGAGTAAACAGGTCAGTTTAACAGCTTATGTAATGATTTATGTTACTGTTACGTTCTGTATTTCAGCTTCAGGCTCAGTATTGATGCTTTCAGCTACACACACACACACACACACGCACACACGCACACACGCACACACAGACAGATACATAGACACAGACACAGACACAGACCCACACAGATACATAGACACACACACACAGACAGATACATAGACACACACACAGACAGACAGACACAAACACAGACAGACACACACAGATACATAGACACACACACGCACACACACACAGGCACACAGATACAGAGATACACACACACAGATACGTAGAGACACACAAACACAGACACACATGTACACAGACAGACACACACACACTCTGCTGGGGGTTACTTCAGGTCGGCAGATAGTGTGCATCTAGACATATCTGACGGTGACAGCTGTATCCTGTGTGTCTCTGACCTTTGACCTTTGACCCCCCCCTCCCCTCTCTCTCTCTCTGTAGAAGTGGAGCACTTCTGCCCCGGACGCGTGTCGGAGAAGATTCTGTTCCACCTGCTCCGTCACCCCAGTGTCAACCAGGAAGTGCACTTTGACCCTGGCAACCGGCTGAGCCCAGGTCACTATCTGTACACACGCAACCATCCGGTGGACTACTTCATCCTGCTGCTGCAGGTGTGTGTGTGAGCCGCCTCCGACTCCACACTGAGTCTGGGAGTCAAACTCTCTCTCTAGGTTTAACATAAAAAATGATATTAGAGTCACACTGAACACACACACACAGATACAAATGCACACAGACACACATACACATAATAAACACACACACACACACACACACACAGACATAATAAACACAGACAGACACACACAGATACAAATGCACACACACACACATACACACACAGATACAAATACACACAAACACACACAGATACAAATGCACACACACACACACACACACACACACACAATAAACACAGACACACACACAGACTTAGACAAACACACACAGACACACACGTATACACAAAGAGACACACACACAGACTTAGGCAAACACACACATACACATAGACACAAACACACACATACAGACACACACACACACACACACACACACATAAAAAGATATTAGAGTCACACTGAAGTCTGTTTTTTGTTTTTAGGGTCGTGTGGAGGTGGAGATCGGCAAAGAGGGGCTGAAGTTTGAGAACGGAGCCTTTACATACTACGGTGTGTCTGCTCTGACGCTGCCATCTTCAGGTGAGATGAAGGAACTGCAGGAAGATTTGCTCATATTTACAGCAGGAATATCCAAATTATTCCATAAAGAGCCGTAATGTGGCTGCTCTATGGAAGAGTTTGGACATGATTTAAAGGATGAAACTGTTTCTATATTTCTCTTACCAACAATGAACTGATCTACTAACAACTATTGAGTGTTTATCAAAATGTTAATAGGCAGTTTTTTTTATAGCACCTTTCATTCAAAGCACTACATGTCAAGATTCATTCATTCATACACAGTTACATGTAACTAGTTAGTCTCCAACACTGTTCATGCACTGATGGCACAAGCGACCATGCAAGGTGCCAAACTGCTAATATAATAATTGATAAATCGACAGCTCACAGATTCATGATTTGTCTCTCGATAATAATAATAATAATAATAATAATAGTAATAATGATAATAAACTTTATTTCTGTAACACCTTTCCAAAGCAGTTTTTAAGCTGCTTCACATAATACAATATTCACCATTTAAGCAGAATATCATACAAAAAAACACAATAACAACCTATAGTCAAACATATATAGAGGAAGCAAAAATAAAATTAACACATTTAGCAATAAAAAAAAAAAGGCTTCATCCAAACACTTTAAATAACCTGTAAAATATTACACACACACATTTATGCATTGATGATAAAAGAAAAATAATAACATGAATTTTAGGATTTTCTCCTCATGCTTAATATTAATTCAGTAACTGAAGCTGAAGGATTAATTACATGTTATAAAAATGTATATTCAAACCTTTTTACTGTTAGAATCTGCTGCATCACACTGCTCTGTGTTTACATAACTGAAGTTTTTATATAGAGAACATAACAGGATGAAATCTGCAGGGTTGCAACCATTGTGTGTGTGTGTGTGTGTGTGTGTGTGTGTGTGTGTGTGTGTGTGTGTGTGTGTGTGTGTGTGTGTGTGTGTGTGTGTGTGTGTGTGTGTGTGTGTGTGTGTGTGTGTGTGTGTGTGTGTGTGTGTGTGTGTGTGTGTGTGTGTGTGATTACAGTGCACCAGTCTCCAGTGTCGACCCAGCGTCACTCTCCCAGGGATCCATTTGAGTCATCAGACGCTACAAGCCCGTCCAGCTACTGTCCAGACTACACCGTCCGAGCTCTCACTGACCTGCAGCTCATACGGGTCTGTGTGTGTGTATACAGTGTAAATGTAGTGTAATCTGTTACAGTTACTGATGAAAATGTTGATGATTACAAAGGAGGTTACATCTGAAGTCAGACCTTTATGATTTTACTCAGGAGGGTTTTTCCCTCATTTTTTAATATTTAACATGTTACTGAATACATATATTGCTGTTTTTAATTCTTTGAAATCAATATTTGTTATTATATTTAGTAAATAAATCATGACGTGGGCTTATTTGGAGCACACATGGGCTTAAATGGAGTCACAGTACCAATTAAACCCACTTTATTCACCAAATATCTTTATTTTATATTCCAAAATCTACATGAACTAATGAATACATTTCTAAATGAGAGATAAATGTTGCTTTATAAGAAATGATCTCCCTTATAAATCATGTCAGTATCCATGAAAAACAGCTGGACTTAGATTTTAGGAAGGTAGGAAAGAAGAAAGGAAGGAAGGATGGAAGGAAAGAAGGAAGAAAGGAAAGAAGGACAGTTGGAAGGAAGGAAGGAAGAAACAAAGAAAAGAAAGAAAAAAGGAAGGAAAGAACAAATGAAGAAAGGAAGGAAAGAAAGAACGAAAGAAGGAAGGAAGGAAGGACAGAAGGAGGGAACATTTATCCTAACAGCTGAAAACATTGGTTAAAAAATTAGAATAGTCATCAAATGTAATAAGTTACATTACTTTGATTAACTCATACTAACTAACTCAAATAGTTACATTACTTATTACATTTTAAATAGAGTAACTAGTAATCTGTAACCTATTACATTTCTAAACAACCCTGGTTCTCCTCAGAGTAGAAACTCCTGAGTCAGCTCGTATTTTGTCATGGTTTACATCGTACAGTATAACGCAGAGTAACAGGCCGTAGAGTCTTGTCTCTAAATGACCTAAATAAAACACAAACAGAGATGGAGGGATGATGGAGAGACGAAGGACAGCGCGATGCAGAGCAGAGCGACTGTTCCTCACTTCCACTGTGATGCTCTCAGCTTTTCTGTTAAATTAAAGGGTGTCAAACATACGGCTCGCAGCCCAGAACCAGCCCTCTAAGGGGTCTGATCTGTATGATGCTGCAGGTTAAACTGTGAGGAGCCGACTTCATGCTCCCTAAAATGCTGCTTCAGAGGTTTTTCCATCCTGACCAGAGTATATAAACATATTGTGGTCATATTTAAATAACTCATATATTAAGCATTGTGGAAAATGTTGTCAATCATCAGCTTCTGTGCAAAATAATCTGGGAAAAAAGCCACACAAAAAACAGAATATTGTTGAAATTGCTAATTTTTCTTTAGACATCTCAGGCTTTTCATCTGTCTTGTAAATAGATGGTTTATTATAGTAGATTTAATATATATTATTTATAGCGTATTTATAAATAATTATTATGTATATGTATATAAAAATCTATGCACTCAAAGTAATTATAATACTAGGAACAATTGTGATATACAGATGGGAAGCACTTATAAATGTGATATAAGTGTTAATGAATACTGATATAAATATAAATAATTATAGGCCTTATTTTGCAGACTGTTGCTGAAATGTTTTAACCGGTACGACTGCAAACTCTATTCATCTTTAAAAGTCTTCATTTGAGTTCAGTGATCACCTAGAAACTCTGTATGAATGACTCAGGGGAGTCAAACTCATTTTAGTTAAGGGGCCACTTATTATTTATTGTTCTTTATTCTTTCTATTGATGCTCTTCTATTTTTACTGTCCACTTTGCTACTGCAGTAATGTAAATTTCCCCATTGTGGGACTAATAAAGTAATATCTCATCTAACATACAGCACAATTTGATCTCAAGTGAGCCAAACCAGTAAAACTAAACTAAAAATTAACCATTTCAACCTATAATAATATGTCATATATATTATAACTGTACTTAATAAACCATTTATGTACAAAACAGATGAACAGTATATGACGTCTCAGGAAAAATTAGTGAAATTTCAACAATCGTGCATCAATATAAGACGTCAAATCCTCAGCAGCTGTTAGTTTCAGTCATTAAATTGTTTGTGTGTGAACCTGGAAAAAATAGTTTTATTTTATTGATGCTCGTCACAGAAAAAGCTCATTCACTACAGATGAATCGTCCCACGCATGCACAACATTTCTGCAGCCTGGTCGGTTAAGTTGGTGGTTACCTTGGTAAGAGATACTGCTAAAATGTGTCTGAGCTGGATCACATTGCAAGTCAATTATCATGAGAATAATGGAGCATTTTCTGTCATCTTCACACTTATTGTAAAGTTATCCAGTATGCCAGATGGTTCAGTCCTATGAGCCAGATGTTTCACACTGCTGGTCTAACTTTTTAAATCTGTGTGTTTTTATTTAAGGTGACACGTCTCCAGTATTTGAACGCTCTCATGGCTTCCCGCGCCGGTCAGAGTCTCGATCCTCCTGAGATTAAGATCCTTCCCAACAGTCAGACCAAGCTGCTCAACGACAGAAACACCACACAAGGTACGGACGCTGTGTGAAACTCACTCACACCTCCGCCTCCTCTCTGCATCTCTGTGTGTGTTTACACTTAGAAAAAACTAACACTTACGTATGAAAAACATCTTCTTAAATACTTCTTTCTGAACGTCTTCGTAGTATTTCTATAAAATGTGTGTTTGCTGTGAACTAAATCTATTTTCTCTCTCTTTTTCCTCCATGCCTCTTCCTCTTCTCTACTCTGGCCCGTTCAGAGTTTCCTGTAAACTTTTCATTCTTTGATACCATTGAGAACTACTGTTAGTACTTTTATTTTATTTATTTATTTATTTATTTATTTGAGTTGTTTTAGTTGTTTTGCATGAGGTAAATGAGATGCAGCCCGTCTGCAGCATGACACCAGACATACTTTTACCACAAACACTCAATCCATGAATTTAATCCTCAAAAGCTTCACCAGGACTCTTTTTATCCTTTTAAAAAAATATATATATCTTTAATAAGAGACACACAAGTCTTCTCTGCATTATTGAATCAGGATGTGTGTTTTTAAGATTCAAGATTCAAGACAACTTTATTAATCCCTTGAAGGGCAATTCATTTGACAGCTCGCACCACAACACACTCGTACACATAAATAACAAGATAAAACACAGAAGAAAGAAGAAGAGTTGGCAGCTGTGTGCAAAAAGTGAAAAGTCTGCAAAATCAGTCTGCAAAATCAGTCTGCAAAATCAGTCTGCAAAATCAGTGTGCAAAAAGTGCAAAGTCTGCAAAATCAGTGTGCAAAGTCTGCAGGCCCAATAATCCCCAACAGTCCAATAATTAGTTAATTAAGAGGAAGCCTATACAAGCTCTCAATGATAAAAAATGCACTACAGTATCCAACTGCACAGTCCAATAACATACAGATACAACTGGACCTCATATAGATTTGTTCAGCAGTCGGACAGCAGAGGGGATAAAGGACTTAGACAAGGTTGGGCATGGCGACGCCCTGAAGGCAATAATGACAATTCAATTCATAAGATTTGCCAGGAAGTACTCAAAATATTGTGTGACTTCCTCATGACCTGTAGTTCCCATAAGGAACCTAGGTCCGATGATCTTTGGAGCAGGTTCTCACGATACTGTCGAGACTATTTCTGTCAATGAATGACTGATAGAAACGACAGAGAATCACTGCAGGCTGACAGAAAAAGGAGATGAATCCTCTGCTGTCCATGTTTGACCAACACTTTAACCTGTTTGAGTCATTCCTTCATTTCTGCTCTTTACCTGAAACCATCTCACTTTGTTTATCTTTAGTTTAGAGTTCTGTATTTATCAAACTTCTCAGTAGTAGAAGTAGGAAATCGCTCCTTAGGGAGGGAAGGGGGGGGGGGGTATTCTCAGAGTGATGCATTTTTGGGGCTAATTTTAGGACAAAGAGTAAAAAAACAACAACATTTCAATACTTTCCTAAAGTGAAGAAATGACTCCTCAGCTGTTTTTTATGAAAGTTTGATGAGAATAAACTGAAATAAAAAAAAATAGAAACGTAATAGTGAGCGTGCGTCTTTTTCAAGAGTAATGAATCAAACTTTTATTGCACTAATACAGACATTCATTCATGTTTATTTATGTTAAAATAACAAAATAAAAACTATATATGCAGCAAAATGAGGAGTTTTTTTAGTCTTACTCATTTTTCAATCAAAACTAAGCCAAAAAAAAACTATATCTGTCCAAGATGTTATTTTTATAGATTAGTTTTTCACAAAAAATAAATAAAAACAGGCAGATTAGGAGACAGATTCCTTTCTTTAATTATATATATATTTATTGAATTTTAAGACAAAGCTCCTAAATTAATTTTTTAAAGAGTACATTAATTTATGCACTAAATATTGGGACAGATTCATTATAAATTAATTACATTTATGTGTAAATTAATGATATGTTAGAGAGATTTCACTCTGCATTTGTTTCATTTAATGGGATTTTTAGACAAAGCTGAACATGTTTGGCTTCACAGGCGAAGTTCAGGGTTTAAATAAAAGTAATAAAAGTAGAATATAATCAGCTATATGAGACAAATATCTCTTAGAATAGCAGAAATATTGAAGCCAATATACGACATGAAGGGTTCCCATGTTCATAAATGTCAAATCATCCAATTAGACATATTCAAGTATGACTTTATGCCAATGTGTTTTGCTAATTTACTAAAGACATGTACTTTAATTAACTTAATAAAATGCATTTATGGTTATAGCACCTTAATTCAGTTTATAAATGACATCATATCATTAGAGTTTCTACTTTGAGGCTCTGAGTGTCATAAATCAGACTCAGTTTCTACTCTGAGGTCAAAGTATTTTAATTTTAAGCAGTTTTTTTTTTTTTTAAATGAGTGGTTCTGAAACGTTTGATAAATACAGACTCTGGTTCATCTCTAATGTTTGTGTTCTGATCTGATTCAACGCTTCATTTCTGTCCAGAAAACATAAAAAAATAACAATAATCTGTGTTGTTGTGTAGCTGTGTGACGACATCCGCAAACTTTCTACTGAGACTTTTTTTTCACATTCTGGATTAAACGCTGTTTATTAGTTTGTGTTTTATTATGTTTTATTATCAGGTCTGATAATATGACCAATTAATCCTTAATTTACCCCTAAAGAAAACCACCACCAAACATCTTAATTTAAGTTGTTTGGTTTCCAGAGGTTCCTGAATTTATGCTTTAATTTGATAAACACCCTTAAAAAATTATTATTAAAACCTTTAATTGATCATTTTTTTAAGGCGTACACTAATTTATGCTTTTATTTGAAATATTTGAGAAATAAAATTTCCCTTAATTATCAATTAAATATTATTAGATGTAAATTAATTATATTTTAGCAGTTATAGTGTGTAATTAATGAGGCTAAATTAATTGATTATAGTATATTATGGAGTTTTAATTCATTTTCTGTGTGGATTAAATGGTTTTTCCAAGAGTTAAGAAAATAAAACTTCAGGTAGCTTCATTTCTTCCTCAAATTTTTTTAAAGCAATTTCAATTAAGGTGTAAATTCAGGGGTAAATCAGGGTAAATTAATGGTTTTTTTTATTGGATTCTCTCTTTTTTCGATCACCTGAAGTGACAAGATGCTGCAGATCTAATGTGAACAGTCTGAGACAGAAGCTAAATAATTAGTAAAATATTATATGTAATAATGAGAAATATTCCACCTGATAATTTAAAACTCTTCAAACAACACAGATGTTTTGTTCTTTTTAAATTCTGGCCCTTTTCGTCTCTCTCGCGCCATCTTTCCCGTTTCCTGTTTCTGTTTTTATTTTTATTTGCCCTACGTCACTTTTTAACCCTTTACATACTGTTCAGAGTCAAATTTCACCCATTTTTTACATTTGAAAGCTGAAAAAAAATACATATAAACACATTTTTAAGGTGGACTTTTCCTAATGTGATCCCCAAATATACAAAAATAGAAAAAAAGCATTGTTTTTATACTTTTGTGCAGCTGATACACAATTTTAAATATGCAAGCTTGGGAAAAAAAACAGCATTGAAACATGTTATACTAATTATATTCTATAAAATGTTCTCCTGGGTCATAAAACAGTGATTTTTAATGTATTTTTCTTCCATAAAATTCCATAAAACATTAATTAACAGGGAGATTTATGAATGTGAATTAGTATAGAGACTGAAGTCTGAATATGAACAGTATGTAAAGGGTTAAACCCCTTCTATGATGTCATCACCCCCCCATTCCCCCATTCACTCACCTCAGCTCTCCTATCATTGGTCGGATCTCCCACAGGTGGCAGTGCAGCCCAGGAGAGCTGCACAGAAGAGGAGTCTAATGGGTAGTGCACAAAAAAAAACCCAACTTGCACCGAGTGCAGATTTTTGTTTCTTTATTATTATTAGTAGTAGTTTTTCTTGATGAATCATCTATGGCTGGAACGTAGTTATCGGACATGACTGGACGGAGAGTCTCATCTGCATCCCCCCATTCCTGTATGTGTGCTTTTATTTGCTATTATTAATATTATTATTATTATTTTATGCTGTTTTATACACTCTGGACAATATCTGTGTATGTGTGTATATATATATATATATATATATATATATATATATATATATATATATATATATATATATATATATATATATATATATATATATATATATATATATATATATGTTAATTTGGTGGTGCCTTTCTTCCACAGGTTTAGCCCTCTGTGCTAAACTCTGCATTGCCATTCCTCACTTTTATGTCTGGGTGCCAAAGCGTGCGTGCGTGCGTGCCTGCGTGCTTGTGTGTGTGTGCTTGTGTGTGTGCGTGTGTGTGTGTGTGTGTGTCCATTCCGTCCATTTGAGACACTAAAACACCCACCAAGTTAGTTTCAAAAGCAGCTTTGTACATTTAAATGTGTGCACTGTTAATAGTTTTTTAAAAGCTGTAACTTTACAGCTCTATTTATGGCCAAAAAAATCATGATTTTCACCTTCAGCATGTACCAAGATGTCACCTAGAGGTAAATAAAACATTACGAGCTCTCTGTGAGTTAAATTAAAGTGGCTATAATTAATGTTTCTATAATAATGATTATACTGACAGCGCTGTGGCTCATAGTGATGAACCTACAGAGAATTATCAGTGACTCCTCTGCAGCTTTATGGAGCTTTATAGTGAGTTTCAGCTCATTGTTTAGCTGTCTGGCTGCAACTTTACTATTTTGGTTCACTCTCAGAGTAAAAGCTGTAAAAAAAGCCACCGTACACTACCTGCTAACAGACACAGTGAGCTGTAGACTAGCTGGTGAACATAGTGGAGCATTTAGCAGCTAAAGAGCCAGATATTTCCCTCAGGAGGAGTTTGCTGCTTTTCTTTCTTTTAGTTTTATTATAAATTGAATTAACTTGGGTTTTGGACAGTTTGGACAAAATTAGACTTTAAAACAATTGTGATTTGTGGCTATTAAACGCTATTTAATGGCCTTTTTATAGTCTGGACGATCAATCAATTCATTAAAAAGAAAGAAGGGACATTAATGCCATGTTCATATTCTGGGGTAGTTACAGGATAAAGTGTGTTATTGTCAAAAAAATCACATGAAAAACAGCCAAAACCAACAATGTGTTAGTTTCTCAGCTCCAATCTCATTGTTTTTAAGTTTTTACATCAAAAATACACTCAGTAGCCTCTTTAATAGGACAACCTGTACAATATAATTCAATCCAATACAACAACTCTGCTTTAAAACCTACATTCATGACGTTTATACATTTGGAGGAGTAATGGAGGAGATAATTCTACTTTATGTTTATTATTGAGGTCATATAGTGGGTGATGGTGGTTTATAAAGGTGCATTAAATTGACTGGTGTTCCTAATATTTTGTTTACTCCATTAACATACAATAAAAGGGGCAAAATATTAACACCAGTCAATATAATGCACCTTAATAAACCACCATCACCCACTATATGACCTCAATAATAAACATAAAGTAGAATTATCTCCTTTTCTAATAATGTTAACAAAAACTGTATATATATGTATAAACTTCATAAAAGTAAAATTTAAAGCAGAGTTGTTGTATTGGATTGAATTATATACCTAATAAAGAGACCAGGGAGTGTATTTCATGCATATAATGTCATAAACAAGGCATTATGTGGTTATTTATGATGGGTTATGATAGTGATCTTTTCTTTTAAACAGTCTCAGTAACTTTTTAAAACAACTGTAACTGTAATTGTATTAAATATGAGTCAAACAGAAGGAGATAAAGCATTTCCTAGGGACTATTTTCAGCAGTAGGACAGTGTGTGTGTGTGTGTGTGTGTGTGTGTGTGTGTGTGTGTGTGTGTGTGTGTGTGTGTGTGTGTGTGTGTGTGTGTGTGTGTGTGTGTGTGTGTGTGTGTTAATAGTAGATATATCACGCTTTAGATACACACACACACACACAAAACTAGTTAATTGTTGGTTTTGTATCTGTTGTATAAGTCATTATAATGAGTCATTTCAACTAGTGATAGTTTGACACATGAGAGAAAAGCCACAAACAAACAAACATTTAGTCCTGATGTGTTAATTATCACCAGTCCAGCAGGGGGCGCTATTGAATCTGACACTTGTACTGATCTCATTGTGTGTAGTTTAAACCCCGCCCCCCCCAAAAAAAAAACATTCATGCATGCAGTCAGATTCAGCTGACATTGCAATATGTTTGGTCAAGATGATTCATAGCTTCACTTTTTATTTTATTAACCCTTTAAAGCACCTTGTATTTTACATTCCAGTCGCCTAAATATTCACAACTTCCTGTTTTGTAGAGCTGCAACAATTAGTCGATTAATTTAATATTATTAATTTTTCCAAAAGCAGAAACCAAATATTTGTTGGTTGCAGCTTCACCTGAAGGCCTCTAAGGAATTATATAAAAGTGATTTTTTCACTGTTTTACGACATTTTATAGACAAAGCGATTAATGGATTAATAGAAGGAATCATTAGATGCAGCCCTGCTCTGTTTTATTTAACCTGTTTCATCTGTGTGTGTGTGTGTGTGTGTGTGTGTGTGTGTGTGTGTGTGTGTGTGTGTGTGTGTGTGTGTGTGTGTGTGTGTGTGGGAGAGTGTGTCAAACAATATTTCAAAAGTACACTTCAGAAAGTATTCAAGTCTTCACCTTAACTCCATATTAACATGCATATTAAGCGTCCGTCAGTCATTGTTGCATGTGTATAAACATGTGAAATATGTCAGAAGTTGCCTCTAAATAACCCCTCTGTGTCCCCCTCGTGTTTGTATATTAATAAGGAGGAAAAAACAACGAGGCGAGGTTGACTCTCTCTCTCTCTCTCTCTGAGCCGTGTGACCGTAAACAAAAGATCAGTGTTTGTTTTGTTTTTTTAAAGGACGAGTTTGGATCTTTTTATTAAAAGTCGATCTTAATACGATGCACTGTGTTTATACAGTGTGTGTGTGTGTGTGTGTGTGTGTGTGGTGAGTTTTGGGTTATTGAGTCTGGAAATTGGTGACAAAAACCTAAAAGTCCATGCTTTGTGCAGAAATGTGCACTAAAGTTAAAGGTTGGTTTATGTTTAACCCTTAACATACATGTTCAGGGTCAAATTTGACCCATTTTTAACATGTGAAAGCTGCAAAAACACCCAATACACATTTCTTCTAGGTGGACTTTTCCTGATGTGACCCCAGAATATACAAAAATAACAATAAAATGCATCATTTATTACATTTTTGTGCAGCTGATACACATTGTTATGTATGTAAATGTAACAAATTTGACCCATTTTTACATTTGAAAGCTGTAAAAACACGATAAAACATTTCTTTAAGCCAGACTTTTTACTAAATGCAACCAACAGTTTACAAAAATTGAAATTAAATGCATCATTTTTTAAATTTTTGTGCAGCTCATACATATTTGTATATGTGCAAATGTACAAATTTGAACATTTTTTTTTCATAAATGTCAGAAAAAACTTTTTTTTTGTTCTCCTGCACCATAAAGTAGTGATTGTGAATGTCTTTTAATCAAATAGAAAGATTAATCAAACATTTATTAATGACTGATGGAGAATTTGTGTGAATTGGTTCTATCAACAGATAATTAATCGCCAGCCACTTTCATAATTAATTAAGTGATTTTGAATAAATGCCAAAATTCTCTGGTGCAGCTTTTATCATTTAATCCTGACATTTTATGATTTCTCCTACAGTAGCCTAAAATACCCCAAAATGGAAATATTTTTAAAATGATTTATGATAGAAGGTGTTAAAGGTTATGGTGAAGCCTGCAATCCTTCACTTATCCTTACTTAAATTAGCAGAAATAATTATGGCTGTTTTATTCTTATCTTACATAACAGAAGATCATGATATAGTGTGATTGTTAATGTATTTTCACTGTAATAGCATCAAATATAAAGAAAACATGAACACAAAATACACTTATGGTTCAAATTTTGGTATAGGCAATAATTATAAAAGGAATACTTAAGTCAGAATATGAACAGTATATAAGGGTTAAACATTTCTTCTCTGATAATAAACTCAACATCTCTGAATAATGAAGAAAATAATCAACAGATAATCCAAAGATAAAAATATCGTTCGTTGCTACTAGGGCTGGGTATTGGTACTCGTCTCCCATCAATCGATACCTGCAATCGATCCTTTTTGCACCCAGAGCTAGAAACTATGACTATTTGTATGGACTTGCTCACAGCCAATCAACAGCAAGCATTCTTGGATTTAATGCAACATGTGATTGGTCCACTGCCACAGCAGCTACAACCCATCTGTGGTGGTGAAGTCGTGGTGTGTAAAAAATCACATCATTTAGATGTGGAGGAGCGGTGACATTTCACGCTATTCAATTGTTCAATTCACATGATGGGTATCGAATGAGTTACTCAATTGATATCGGTATCACTTTGAGTCAGAGGGGGGTCCAAGTAATTCCATAAAGGGCCGTAATGTGGTTGGTTTGACTCATTTAATCAACTGATCTCAGTCTTCAAACAGCTGATTGGTTGTGTGTGCGCTTGATTGGTTGGAACAAAAACCTGCAGACACATTATGGTGCTTTGGACATGCCTTGGCTTTAAGGCTGCTTGGATTGGTAATGGTGTCGTCATTTTTTAAACGATACCCAGCCATAGTTGCAGTGGTGCGACAGGTCGTTAAACCGAAAGTGCACTTAACTCAATAATAAAAACCGTGACGATAAACTGTGCTCACTTTAGCAAAGTCTTTTCCACAAAGGCTTTCACATGGTTGCACTTGGTTGTACTAAGAAAGAAAGAAAGTGACAGTTATCTAAAGAATGAAAAGAAAACTTCACAACCTCCCCACATAAGCTGCGTAAATGTCAGATTGTGGTTTTCGGAAATTCACAATCTCCCAAATTCAAATGTCAGACAGGTCAACAGGACAACATTTCCAGACATTGTTCAACCACCCGACAAGCACAGAAACCTTTTTAGTCAAAGTTACCATGAGGCATCAACAGTCTGAGTCAGCCAAATCAAGTTGGTTTTTCCATACTGAAAGTGAAATGTACGTTTAAATGCTGGTGTGATGTTCAAACCTGTGAACTCACGGCTGCAGGTGGCAAAAATACAGGAAACCACAGGATTTAAAGTTTCTTTGGAAGCCTTTGCAAATACGTACTTGATGTTCTACACACAGGATGTCATTCTTAAAGAAAAGACCATGCTTGTCAATCTATTTTAATAATGGATGAATCATTTTGAGTGACTTTTTTTTTATTTTAGAGACATTATGTCCAACATTTTCTCTCTGTATCTCCTCCAATGTGAAGGGTTGTAGCTTTTGTACATTTTATATAACTGTAAACTTAATATCAGGGTCTTGCTTTACCTTTTATATATAAAGGTAGGCAACAGTCTGGGTTCCCCCAAATAAAAGGGCCCAAAAATGGTTATATATATTTTTAATAATGATGTTTAAATATGAAAACTTTTGAATTATGTTTATATGCATTAAAGGCCCCAAAGCACTTAAAAATATGAAATGTTTAAAGACCAAACAATGAAAGGATTAATCAAGATCATTGACGATTTAGCAAATAGTGAACTTTGTATTAAAAAGACCAATTTAAAAGGACTTGATTGGTCAGACTCGGCTGCTAAAGCCTCACGTTAGCTTTGGCTAAAGTTTTATTATACATTATACATTTATCTCTGGAGTTGGAAGTCTGGGCTGGGAATGACGTTACACCCAAGCTTGCATCGTTCCTGTTTAAAGTCAGAAAACCAGTCCTAGCAAGATTAGCCATTGATAACGATACCAGATTATAAAAACACATTTTGCTGTTTTTTATGATTACAAACAGCGTAGTAAAACGTCTAGGGATATAGAGCTTTTCCACTATACAGTTCTAGCACTGCTCGGCCCGGTACCAGGAACTATAGGTTACTATAGTTCCTACTCAACATGGGCGGGGTCGTCACACAAAGCAATAGAAGAGAAACGAATCGCTGTAACGCTGTTGCTGGTATTTAAAAATGCCGGGTTTGATTCATGTGTGGGACGGCTCATGACTCTTCCAGTGACGAAACTCTCTGACCAATCAGTGGCCGGCAGTGGACGTCACATTTTAGTATCAGCTCGGCTCGCTTGGAACCTCGGCTGAGCAGGTACTAAAAAAGTACCAGGTACCAGGTACTATCCCTGATGGAAACGCAAAAACACAGAGTCGAGCCGAGTAGTGTTAGAACTGTATAGTGGAAAAGCGGCAATAGAAGTTGGACAGTGGTCTGTGTACGACTGATTTAATGAAACACTAACGAGACAAAACTGCTAATAAACAGGATATTACTACAACGTCTACACTGGTGATGCACAGGGCTAACATCCTGGATCTACGAGTCGAAAATCCGACTTCAGGGAGAGTTACAGTTGAAATTGTGACTTCCAAGTAAACAACAACAACAACACGTTATGTGCATTAGGGCCATACCTGTGCAGTGGATTGACTGTTTTATTGTTTTTATTATTTGTCCATTTGGCGGCTGGGCAAGTGCTGATTGGTTAACGGGCCACACAATGCTAATAAAGTTATTTACTAGCGGAATGAGGACAGCGACGGAGGTAACCAAAAACCTAGCGGTGGCTGCCGAAAGAAAACGATTGAGAAAGAATGCAATAAAAATGTCCTACAAATAAAAAGTAGCTCATTCAAAAAGGCTAAAAATGGGGGGGGAAAGGAGGTTGGATCATAAATTAGTTAAGATTAAACCTTGCCCGTTTCCTGTTGACGAAACCCTCGATGTAACGAATTGGAAGCCGAGCTAAAAGCTAATCTGGGCTCAATATCTACAATAATTACATTTCAATAAATATAAATGTATTAAAATAAACAGATAATCCCATATTAATCTTTTATCAATACGTTTATTTTTTGTGAGGAAAAAAGTGTTGAACTGAGATGATTTTGGTGGTTGTGTTGTAGACTTAATACACTTAATACATTTATATTTATGTACCGTTTTACGATAGACTTAAAAAAATATCCGAACTCGTCCTTTTAAGCAGAAGCAGGGTTGTTTAGGAGTCTGCTCGGCTGCGTTACAGTGTTACATTAGCACTATTTCTGTCTCTTTTGCATCTTTGATTCATGTATATGTTTGATTCATTCAGTGTTATCACATCGAGCGAGCGTATCGCCATATTCCAGGAGAAATTGTGTGATTCTGAGTAAATATTATAGCTGTTTACTTATGTTTTTGTTTTATTTTGGTCCTTTTTTTTTTGGTTCTTTAAAAGACTGAATGTAAAAGGATAATCATTACTTTGTGCTACTTATACTGATTGAGAGAAATGTCGGGTTGGAGGGTTGACGATGTGGACAGCTGTGTATTAATATATGACTGCTTAGGTATAGAATAATAATAACTTGAGGATGTAGTTTAATAGATAATCGGTCTCAGTTTTTCAGGTACAACACTGTTACCACAAGAGTTATTGAGAACTTAATTGATTCCTCTTTCTGTCCAGGTTACATTTGTATAGACTTTCTCAAAGACTTTTTGGGTGCATTGAGACTCCATTGCATTTAACTCTTTCAATAATTAAGTTTTCTTAGGAAATAAACTCAATCCTGTTCTAAATGTGTTATGTTTTATTTTTTCTATATGTCATATACAAAAATATGAAAAGTAAGGACTTTAACTCTAACATACTGTTCAGGGTCTAATTTGACCCATGTTTTACATTTGAGAGAAGAAAAAAAAACATGAAAAATGTTTCTTTTACCCAGAAATTTGACTTATCTTCATGTGACCCAGAATATACAAAAAATGGAAATATTTTACAACTTTCTAAAAATGTTTTAGTGCAGCTGATATACAAAATTACACACAACATTATGTATAGAGACTAATTAAGAAGGGATACTAAGAAAAGCCTGAGTATGAACAGTATGTGAGGGTTAAAATAAACTAGAAATAATAACTCTTGTAGGTGCTTCAACATTCACCTGTTTGTGTTTGCAATTTCAATGTGTGCATGAAAAGCAACTTGAGTAGAAATGCAGAGAAATCTATAAAAGATATATCAAAATATATAAATAAATATATATAAGGTGGAAAAGTTGGCATAAACTGGATTTAAATGTCCACTTTTGTTTCTGTTCCACTGATGAGATGAAAAATAGTGAATCAGATCTGTGTGGAGCGATGAAATTAATACATGAAACATAGAGAAATGTCACATTTACGTCACGTTTCATTGTTTGAGTGTAAGTATGAAGTATGATGACTCGACATTTCCAGGGATCTGATTGGTCAGCGGACGACCTGTTGGAAGGTTTTGATCCAATCCTCTAAAGTTAACCTACTCTGCAGCAGGTTACCATGGTACCTGATTGAAAAGATGGGTTCACAATTTCTAAAGTCTCGTAATCATTCCTCCTGTTCATATTGACTATTAAAAGATCTGCTTCAAATGTGCTTTAAATGTAAAATGATGGAGGACAAAATCCACAGTGTGTCCACACAGTCATTTAAAAGTAGATGATCAGCTTCTATTGAGCTTCAGCAGTCCGAGTTAGTCATATCAAGTGATATCTGACACATTTACAGTCTTTTTAAAATCAAATTCCCTTTTAGTGTTTCCCTGTTGGATGTGGTGGAAGTATAGTAACAAAAAAGACTTTGCTACTGTACTGTAACGTTGAAACATAGAAGATGAAGATTTGACTCATTGTGAACGACTGAAGCTTCATATTAGCTTCAGATCAACTTTTAAATACTTTTTTTTTTTGCACAGAAGGAGGACTGTGGATTTTGTCCTCCATCACTTCCATTGTAAGTGCATTATGAAGAGATCTTCTAATGGTCAAGATGAATGAGGAATGGTTATAGCAAGCAGGTTTCAAATATAAATACAGGCAAAAATGCTTAAAAACATGCATAAAATATCACAACAAAAAGAGCAAAAATTCTGCTTTTTGGAGGGATTATTTTTTTTAAGGGTTAACAAGCCAAACATGTAGTTAAATAAATCTAATGAAGCAAAAATAAACAATATTTCCCTCTGAAATGTGGTGCAGTGGAAGTATAAAGCAGCATCAAATGGAAATACTCAAAGTAGTGAAAACAAGTATTTTCCAACACAGGTGAATTACTGCACGTCATTGGAAAATCTTTGCAAAAATGTATTGATGTCTCATTAAAAGTTGACTAGACTGTGGTGAGATTACTTTCCTCATGTTATGATCTACCTCTGGTGTTTTTTTTTCTTATCTCTTTGGCAGACGGCCTGATTGTTGATTTCCTTCTGTTGTTCTTCAGAAGAGGAGGTAGTGTTTATTTTGTGCAGGCAGGTTTGGAAACTGGCCCGAAACTGCAAGCAGAGAAGCAGAGAAAGAATCCGAAATAGATATACTGTGACAATACAATGGTACTTTAACAGAATAAGCAGATTTTTTTGGGTCATACTTTATCATAATGGATTGAACTAGAGCGGAAACTGTCATTTAATCAACTATTTTGATAATAATTTAAGTCACTTAATACCAATCTTTCTCCAACTCCAGCTTGTCATTTGTGAGAATTTGCAGCTTATCTTTGTCTTATATGATAGTAAATTGAATATTTTTGAATATTGAATAATTGAATAGTTTTCATGACATCGTCTTGGGCTTTAGGCATTATGAAGGAGATTTTCATGCATTTCTGACATTCGTTAGACTATACAATTGAACATTTAACCAAGAAATAATGAAAATCCTCAGTCCTTAAGGCTCAGAGATAAGAGATAAGTGTGATTTTTGGCTGTCTGAGAATTTCCAATCATGAGAGAAACCTGGTAAAAATCTGTGGTTGGTGCTTCTGGATCTCACTGTGAGACTCGTCCACTGGTGACCGATATTGAGCTTTGGAGACCAGATAAAGTTCATACATTGAAAAGGTTTATTGACACTTGATCAAGGAGAATGAAAGAAAAATCAGTACATGTTTTGTCCTGATGCTCCTTTCAATTCTGGTGTTTTGATCCTCCGGAGATAGTCTTTTAGTAAGCTACACAGATAATGCTGTAGGTGAATCATGCCCAAATATGGGTCAGATACAACACATCTGCAGCATATAGAAATGAATCCATTGGTCTGCAGATTAGGACAGAGTCTGGGAACACAGCTCAGCAACCTTGTCCTCCATTCAAACATATCCAACTTCTCACAACAGTTTACCTATAGACAGACAAACACATATCTGACCTCGGCTGCTGTAGCAACACTATCAGGGTGGCTCCTGTTTTCCCACACAGGTGCCTCCTGTTTTCCCCAAAAGGAGCAGACTTACTGTCTACTAGTATGTGAAGGGGAGGCAGTGTCTCATGGTTAAGATTTAGTGTGGCCTTGCAATGACTTCAAGGCCTAGTTTGACCCAATGCGTGACGTACGTGATGGAAAATTCCCATGTCTGCAAACCCACTGATCAGAAAATGACATGAAATGACATTTGCTCACATTCACACTTTATACTTTTGCCAAACTCAAAGTAAAAGACATGTTGTAAGATATATAAACCTGCTTTGAATTATAATGTGTGTCTAATGTGTTCATTTCTTCTCGTTAGAAAAATCTTAGAATCTCTGAATCTACACAAATATTATTCATTTCAAAACTTTTCTAACTGGACAGCAGATGTATCCTCCTTCACTGTGAAGTCTATTCTCAAGTTTCCACATCACACTTGAATATTGTTGAATATTGGACCAGGACTGTCCATCCATCCATCCATCCATGTTCTGCTGCTACCTACAGGGCCAGGTCTCTGTGGCATTAAGCTGAGTAATGAAGGGGGGGATCTCAAGGTGTTCCCATACCAGGAGAGATATATAATCCCTCCAGTGTGTTCTGGGTCTCCTCTCTGTTGGACGTGCCCAGAACACTTCTAAAGGGAGGCTGATCAGGTGCCCAAACCACCTCAACTGGCTCCTTTTGATGCGAAGGAGCTCCTAGCCTCCCCCGGATGTCTGAACTCCTGACCCTTTCGCTAAGATTGAGCCTAGACCAGTGGTCTCCAACCCTGCTCCTGGAGAGCTACTACCCTACATGTTTTGGGTATCTCCCCACTCTCACACACCTGATTCTAATAATAAACTTGTTATCAAGCCCATTGACAAGTTTCAGCTACATGATAAGTTAATTATTAGAATCAGGTGTGTTAGAAAGCTAAAACATGCAGGGCAGTAGCTCTCCAGGAGTAGGGTTGGAGACCACTGGCCTAGACACTCTCCAGAGGAAACACATTTCGGCTGCTTGTATCCACGATCTCATTCTTTTGGTCACTTCCCAAATCTCGTGACCACAGGTGAGGGTTGGGACGTAGACTAACTGGTAAACTGAGAGCTTCACCTTTGGGCTCAGTTCCTTCTTCACCAGGACGGTCAGGTGCAACGCCCGCATCACTGCTGATGCTGCACCGATCCACCTGTCAATCTCACGCTCCATCTTACCCTCACTTGTGAATAAGACAAATCCACCTTTTTTGAGTACCATGGCCTCAGATTTGGAGCTGTGACTCTCATCCCGACCACTTCACATACAGGTGTAAACCGTCCCAGTGTCTGTCGGAGGTCATGATGTTGTTAAGGCCAACAGAACAACATCATCCGCAAAAAGCAAAAGAGGCAACCAGCACTGGCTCCAAATTATTTATGATGTCTAAAATCGAGCTCATAGATTCACGTCTTAAACTCGGAATAAGTCGAGGAATGAGAAACGCTCAGAAGTTAAATGTGAAAACAAACTTTTAGTGTCAAATTTTGTCAAATTAAGGAGGATTTAAAACATGAGAGAACAATCAGTGTATGTCTACGAACAGGAAATCACAACCAGCTAATCTCTATCAATCTTCTGTCGCTGGTAATCAGATGAACAGACCTTTCTTTGGGTTCTTAATTTCATTGAGTTCATTGTTCCCTAAACAAAAAAACCCTTAAATATCTTACTTCATTGTTAATCTGATTTCATAACCCTTTTATGAAGTCTGTAGTTTCATATCCTTTTTCAGATTCCTTTTCATAAATTAATTTCTTATCGAGTATGAAAGGAAATAAACCGGATCTGATGCAATAACAATAAAGGGGAATACCCAAAGCCTGAAGCTGAAACAACATTTTTTTGGGTAGTCTGTTCATTCATTTTACTGTATTCATTCAAGTATTGTCGGTCATTATTATTATCATCATTGGTTTGAGTTTCTGATGTATAGTGGTGATACTTACTCTGATACTTATGGGGTTGTGGGAGATTATAGTCACTGAACAGGCCTCCATTTGTCCCAAAACACGAGCCCCCATTTATCATAAACTGGCTCAGGAATCTTTAAAAGCAACCTCACATTACTTTCAGTACTTTAAACCTTTACACAGTACTTTGTAGTTCAGGGTCTTGTGTACCAAACATCAAAATTCACTCCCTGAGTTACTTTATGCTTCACTCCTACCGATTGAAACGTTGTGATAAAAAATAACCACTTAGACAAAAGTAAAAGGGTTTGAAAACCAAACAAATTGGGTACAAATACTGCTCTTCTCCATCAAACCATCCAACAAATTTCAGTAAAGTAACTAAAACAAGAAGCAAAAACCTTTCGTGGTACTCTCAAAAAATACACAATTTCACATTTTTAGCGTTCACCAACCACAAAACAAACTGGTCACACACTGATAGCCCAGTTCGACCGAACAGGCCTCCATTTGTCCCCAAACAGCTAGATTGAACCTTACCAAACAGATTTCAACCTCAGACGAGCCCCCCCACTTGTCAGAAACTCAGGCTCAGGAATCTTTGAAAACATTCCCACATTACTTTCAGTACTTTAAACCTACAGATTGAAACAAAAATGACCACTTAGACAAAAGTAAAAGGGTTTGAAAACCAAAAAAAAAAACGTTGGGAAGCACTAAATCAAGAAGCAAAACCTTTGTGTGGTTCTCTCAACCCTAACCCATAACCCTAACCCTCAATACACAATGTTAAATTTTTAGCATTCACCAACCACAAAACAAACTGGTCACACACTGAAAGCCCAGTTCAGCTGATCAGGCCTCCATTTGCCCCACAATGGCTAGATTGAACTTTACCAAGTATATTTCAATCTCAGACGAGCCCCCAACTGCCATAAACTAGCACAGGACTCTTTAAAAGCTGTGTTATGTTACTTTCAGTTCCTAAAAATCTTTGCACAGTAGAGTATATTTTATGGTATTGCGTGCCAAACATTAAAATTCATCGGAAGGTCAGTCTACTGCATGACAGCTCTCGCCCTCAACCACAGCTTCTTGTTTTTGGCTCAGAAGTGAAAGGTGAATCAGGTCCCTGAGTCGGAAAACTGTCTTGGGTGTCTGCCGTTGAAAGAGTTCATTTAAAGCTACGATTACACCTCCATTTAAGGCTTAAAAACAAGATTTCACCAGCTGATAACTGCAGGAACAGACCGACGGAGAGTTAAAGAGCTACAGGGCGAGATGCAAAGAGGATTTCTGTCAGCTCTGACTTCTGCCTCGTTTAAATGATCATCATCATTACTACTACTACTACTACTATTATTATTATTAGTAGTAGTAGTAGTAGTAGTAGTAGTATCATTATGAGTCACTGAGCAGCTCGGGCCTCACACAGCTACGCTCCTTCCTGTTGCAGGAAGTTGCAGGTTATGGTCAGACATAGAAGCTAATAAGTCTCGTTAATGGAGCAATAACGTGGCTTAAATTACCCCCAAACACACTTATTAGAAGACCTAAAATTAGAGATTGAGACTATAATGACTTGGTGAAAACATATATTCACTTATTATTTCATGGGAGAAGCTGAAGCTTTTTGAATGGGAGACTATTAGTGCACTTTAACGCACTTCTGCGTTGACTCTCAATTTTAAGCTGTGGTTACTGCTGCTTGGTAAGTAGGCATAGCTGCTCTCACAAGCTTTCAGTATCAGCTTAAAAGACCAAAGATGTAGATGTATTTCAGCAGATGCCCTACTTTCATGGTTTCATGTTGAATTCCCGAAAACATTTATGCAAATTTTTATAAATCTTAAAGTGCCACCCTGTAACACACAGCCATCAAAAAAAAATGTAACCACTTGTAAGCAGTGAAAGTATTGCCTCTCTTTCATGTGCACTTAACAGACAACAAAAATCCCTCTAGCTGGGTTTCTTGGCATCACAAACACCACTTCCTGCAGGTTTGAAACAACCACATAGTGGTCGGCAACGTTAAGACAGCCACGTCAGCATACTGTAGCGTATATACTGGTTGATCATTCAACTTTATAAGTAGTAAGTTCCAGTTACACAGACAACAGATACATTTTAAAGCTCTGAATTGATCAAACTCAGCAGATAAGACAAACAAAATGAACACACTCCCTTTTTTTATATACATATTTTTTGTATTTTATGTCCCATCTTTCAGTGACTTCTGACTTCCTGTTTGGAAATAACATGGTAATTCCCCCGCCCTCCATTGGTAGGTCAAATACAGAGCTGTAGGAACATCTGTTGAACTTGTAAACTCTCTGTGGGCAAAGAGTTGATTCCTTCCTCAGGCATTGGATATTTCGGAGGTTAATGCGATTCATCAACATGAAAGGTCTCGAATGTTTAGTGGTGGAAGAAGAGTGATGTAGTGATGTAGTATGCAGTATTACAGTAAAAGTACTGCAGTATTATGAGTGATGTAGTATGCAGTATCACAGTAAAAGTAAAAGTATTATGAGGGATGTAGTTAAAGTGTTACAGTAAAAGTACATAAGTATTATGAGGGATGTAGTTAAAGTATTACAGTACTCCTTAGAATCTTTATTAGGAAAGATGAACATTTCTTCACAAGATATTCCTACATTTATATATATACCATTTATTGTATTTGTATATCTTTATAAACCTTATATCTTTTACAAGAGCAACCTGAGTACAGCAGATAGATAGAAACACAAACACAACCAGACATAACAAAAAGGACATACAGCATTAGAGACATCACTAAATACATTTGAAGATGAAAGTTTTTTTTAATATAATTTGGTTTTATTGAGACGTTGGTGGACAGCGTCGTCTTATTGGTGTTCAGATGGCTGAGATCTGCTGACTGTAAAGGCTCGAGCATTTTATTCACATTATCAAATCATTCAGTGAAACCTGACACACAGACATGTCTATATTTAATGTGTTTCTCAACTATTGTATTCAGGTTTTTCTTTAATTGGTCCCTCTGACTGATATATTATTATATATGACATCATTAGATTATTAATAGTGAAGCATCAGTGTTAGAGCAGCATGTTACTGTTGTAGCTGCTGGAGGTGGAGCTAATTTACACTACTTTATATACAGTTAGCTAGTTTAGTCCAGTGGTTCCCAACCTAGGGGTGGGGCCCCTCCAAAGGGTCAGCAGGTAAATGTGAGGGGTGGTGAGATGATTAATGGGAGAGGAAAGAAGAAAAAACAAAGTTCTGATACACAAATGTGTTTTCAGTTTGTTTCTTCAACCTTTCAGTCTTTGTTTTTGTTATAAAATATTTGATGAGGTGTCAACCAGTTTAAATGAAACCATGTGAGAGTAAATGAAGTACAAATACTGTCAAAATTGCACCTAAAGCTGCAGTAAGGAATATTATTTCATTATAATTTACGTTTTTGACAATTGCATGCCATTATTTAAGGGTTCATTTAAAAGTATCTCTATGAGCTTCTGCCTTTGGGTATTTTGTGGACCTGGTCTGACTCAAACAACCAATTAGCAGGAACACAACTGGCCAATCACAGCAACAGGAGTTTTATCTGGGACTCTACCATGGACCATGAACATTTATTGAAATGAAACCATGTGAGAAGTTTTGAGGGAAAAACAACTCATAGACATCTGAAATGTGAGCCTGACTACACACTGATTTTGTAAGATGTTAAAAGCGCAATGGAAGTGATGGAGGACAAAATCCACAGTCCTCCTTCTGTGCAAAAAAAAAGTACTTGAAAGATGATCTGAAGCTAATATAAAGCTTCAGTCGTCCAAATGAGTCAAATCTGTTGCAACGTTACAGTGTTTTTAGTACCAAAGTCTTTTTGTTACTATACTTCCACCACAGCTCAACAGGGAAACACTAAGAGGGAATTTACTGCTAAAAAAACTGTAAATGTGTCAGATATCACTTGATATGACTAACTCAGACCGCTGAAGCTCAATAGAAGCTGATCATCTACTTTTAAATGCATTTAGTTTGTCTATACAGTTAAAATGCAGTTTTAGTACAGGAAGATAAAGATACAAACACATAGAGATTAAATGATTTATCATTGGTTTTTCCATCAATGGGACATTAATAAGCAACATTTTACACATAAATTAATAGTTTTTAGTCCTTTTCTTGTCTCCAGGTTCAGTTTGAAGCGTTTTCTTGTTCTTCTATGATCTTGTGTGATATTTAAACTGAATATCTTTTGATTTTGGACTTCCTTTAAATGTGTCAAATTGAGCTCTGGGAGATTTTGAAGGATAGTTTACTACTATTTTCTGTCTTTTTGTTACTATACTTCCACCACAGCTCAACAGGAAAACACTAAGAGGGAATTTGATGCTTAAAAAGACTGTAAATGTGTCAGATATCACTTGATATGACTAACTCTTGCACTTAAACGAGGGCTGTTCCTGTCCTCCATCAACTTACATTAAAAGCACATTTTTTAGAGCCAAAGTCCCTCTTTTTGTTACTATACTTCCACAACAGTGTAACAGGGAAACACTAAGAGGGAATTTGATGCTAAAAAGACTGTAAATGTGTCAGATATCACTTGATATGACTAACTCAGACTGATGAAGCTGAATAGAAGCTGATCATCTACTTTTAAATGACTGTGGATTTTCTCCTCCATCACTTTCCATTGAAAGCACATATAAAGGAGATCTTTTAATTGTCAGTATGAACAGCAGGAATGATTACAGAGAGGACAAACTCTTTCACTGCTCATATGGACACCTGCCTGCTGCTTTAAGACAGACTCAGGAAATTGTGATGCCATCATTTTAAAATAAAGCTCTGTGAGTTTAAATAATGTGAGCTAAATGGGTTTCATTATCTTGTAAATGCTGTGAAAAAAGAATCTGAGGTGTGAGGGTTCTCGTGTCACTAGATGACTGGCAGCATCTGGTTTTACAGGAAATTAGTTCATTTGACCTAGAAAAAACTTTCCACCCCACCTCCAGGTATTACATGTTAAGAGTAAAATGTTTTTTTCCCCCCCCCAACACATTTTGTTGTTTCATCATGGAGTTAAAAACTGCTGTGTGGTTTAATCACAGGCAGGTTTTGTGGATACAAACTAAGACCACATGTTGATGGAAATGTCATAGTTGCAAATATCTCTCAATTTAAGGTACAGTGCATTTACTGTGAATGCTGGCACTAAAAGACACGCTAAACAAGACATTCATGCAAATCAAACAGCCATTTAAATGACCTTTACAGATGCAGGCTATCACATAAATGATTCACAGGTAGGATGTGGGAAGGAGATCACAAGATTCATACCATGGAAACTCCAAAATCTGGCTGAGAAATGAAGGATTCAATCGCAAAAAACTGACTTTTACTAAAATAGATTCAAAGTTTTGTTTGTGTTCAGTTTCAAATATGAAGCAAGAGTCAAAAACATAGTCAGACAGACATCCAGAGAGGGAGCAACAACAACAACAACAGAGTTAATATGAGTAATATTCACTACAGCATTGAATCAATCTTGCGAATATGCAAGTAGTGCAATGAACCACTGGTGGAAAGTGACAGTACATTTACGAACTACTGTACTGTACTTAACCCTCACATACTGTTCATATTGGGACTCTTCACAGTTTCCTCTCATAATTAGTCTCTACCAAATTTCTGCACAACAAATTATTCATGAATACGTCATCAGTCATAGATAAATAGCAAGATTAATCCTAAATGAAGCTTTCAGGTAGCTGAGAGAGTTTATTATTCAGTTTTTACACCTCTCATGTATGGAGAAAAACATGAAATATATTAAATGTGAAGAATGCAACAGTATTGAAAAGTAAATGTAAATATGGGTCAAAATTGACCCTGAACAGTATGTGAAGGTTGAAGTACAATTCTGAAGTATTTGACTAGAGTATTTCTATTTTGTTCTACTTTAAGCCTCCACTACACTACATTTAAAGTCCGTGTAAAGTAAGAATAAATATGTGTTCTGAGTTTGACATACCACAGAAAAGTGTGTTGTTAACCACCCTGCCAAATTTGAATGATTAAAAAAAATGGCCAAATATATGAAATTAGCCTTCAAAGTTGTGTAAAAACCAGCCTCTTTTCTCTGCCCCCAAACGCTGTGGGAGTGCCCTCCGAGTTCGCTGAAGCCCCGACCCCTGCCATGTGTCACCTGTCAATCAAAGTCACCACCTATACCAGAAACATGGACGCTAGGTCTGAGAGCTTTCTGCCGCTAGCTCAGCTGTTAGCTCGGTGGCTAACTCGGCGGCTAGCTCAGCTAACTGGCTAACTGTAGACTGTAGTAGTGTTAGATATTAACAATAACTGGCCACTAGGCAGATTAACCACTGAGGAGAGCGGACTCTCGGTCTTATATAGTAGGGGAGGGACCACGGTCACACGAGTACGCCCCTATGTCACGGAGTAGCCCTTTTTTGCAGGCTCAGAAAATCAGGAAAAATGAGAGGGTGAGAAACAGTTTAAGGCTCTATCTCCACAATTCAGTACTGCATAGTTATCAGCCTTTTCACATGTTTTCTGTAACCATTTTCCAACATGTATAATACGTTTAGAAGTAAATCAATGAATTGACACAGACTTTAAATAAAGAATCTGATGGAGCACAGTTGCACTCAGAAGTCTGAATTTCCAAGTTTCCAGTCGGGTCATTTCAACTGGAATGCCTCCCCTGAAGTTGGATTTCTGACTCGAAAGGTAGGAAGACCTTCACCAGCCCCCGACCTCACAATCCTTGATGGTAGCCCTGTGATCAACAGTGTGTTATTAGCACTAGTGTCTCATTAAATCAGTCATACACATGTACAGCACTGTCTGACTTCTATGTGTGGACATGTTGCTACGCTGTTTGTATGCATAAAATACAGCGACATATATTTTTATTAACTGGTGTTGCTATCAGTGGCTAACCTGGCTAGAACTGGTTTTCTGACTTCTAAACTGGACTTCACTCCCAGCTCCGACTTTCAACTTCCGAGGTAAATGGAACGCATGCAGCATAAATACTTCGTCCACAGCTGTCACAAACTGGCATCAGCCAAAAGACAGAGGGAGATTTCGGGTAGACACACTAGAGGGCGCTATGACGTGTTGTTGATATCAGATAGTTAGCCTAACATCCTGCCCATTTTGCATCGGCCATTTTGTGGAACAAACACAAAACATTGAGGTGAGGAGATATTTTGTTATTTTTCAAGGGTCAGAGTCATTTTTCATGTTGGTGTTGTTTTGGTATGAAAAGCTTGTAGGTTATTAGTCATTTAAAAATCAAACACTGCCAGGGATTTTGGGCCAGTGTATACAAGCAGAGGTATGCATAGATAGATAGATAGATAGGTAGATAGATAGATAGGTAGGTAGGTAGGTAGGTAGGTAGATAGATAGATGCTACTCCTCCAGTCAAGTAGGACGTATGAGTGTTAGTCTCTTTACCCTGATGTTCCCCCCTATAAGTTATGTCTCCTGCCTCTGTCTGTCACCTTTTTGTCACTGTACTCCATGGGAGATGTAAGCGTGTCATTTGTGTCATGCTAATTTTACTGCAGAGTTTGTCACTAATTTCTGTTAAATGAACAGAGATCGCCTCCAAAGATATCCTGTGGTTAGCCACCACCGGTTACATAAGCACAAAATAGACACAACATCAAACTCAGCACATTTACTTTGAACTGAATTCTCATCAGCCACTTTTGCTTCTCTCTTCATAATGAATCCATTGTTGTAGTTCCACTTTGGCTGGTTCTGTTTTGTTGTGTAATTATCACACTATAATGTCCCAGTTGTAACATTACACTTTCTCTTTGTTCTTCAAATGTTGAAGTTACTGGAGTTGACTGACGATGAACTTTTTCCACATCCTCCAATCATCAAACATCACCACTATTTCGGTGTCTATACTTGACCTTTTTTTTTTGTTGGCAGGTTCCTCAATTCATAATGCTCAGTGATCTTTAATAGAGTATTCAAAGAAGTTCCTTAGAGGAAAACTACTGCACCTGCTCACCTCTACTAAAGAGGCCATATTTCAATTAATGTCAACAAAGTAGTGTGAATTACTTACAGCAAAAACCCAGTTGCACAAAGGTCCAGTAATATAAGTTTCCCTTTAGCCCACATTGTTTAAACTCAGCTTTATTTTAAACAGATGGGTTCACAATCTCTTAAATCAGTCTTAAAGCAGCAGTCAGGTGTCCACAGGTGATATCAGAATCACCTTTGATGAAGTTAAAAATCAGTTTTCATGTGTTAATATTAGTAAATCTCAGGGTCCAAATGGAATCAGCTGTAAGGTCCTGCAAGCATGTGTTGACTCACTTGCAATCCCTTTCCTAAGGCTGTTTCAGCACTCAGTCGACACAGGATCAATCCCTGCCCAATGGAAACAGTCTCTGATTGTACCGGCAACTAAACACATCAGGCCCAAAGAGATGAACCATCTGACACCTGATGCCTTAAACTCAATACCTAGGAAGTGTTTTGAAAAGATAGTGTTAAAACATCTAGATCCGTATCAGTTTGCATACCAGCCAGAGCGTTGTGAAGATAATTTTCATTGACTTCAGCAGCGAATACAACACCATACAACCTCACCTGCTGGTGGACAAACTGGTGGATCTTGGAGTTAACCCGAGGCTCATTCTATGGATTAATACTATAATAATTTTCTTCTTGATCAGACCATAGACTGTATATAAGAAATGGACGTACTATAACATCCGTGACGTCACCCATTGGTTTGTGGACTGCTGTACGGAAGCCAATAGTATCTGATCTGAGCAGCGCCATCTTGAAAATTTCAGGTGCATGCCGGGAAAAACAAAAACACGGATTCTACTTATATGGGCATCAGGAGGGGTATGAGGCGCCCTCCTGAACCTGTGAACCAATCAACCTGTCAATCACGACGTAGCCACGCCCTAATGCATACCCTGCTTTATCGTCAAATGTAAAAATCAGTGAAAGTTAATGAGTTGCTAGCTTGGGGAGGAAGGAAGGACCATTTGTGTATCTATTTGTATCTGTATCTATATCTATATCTGCACTTTGACCACCTGAATTTCCCTGTTTGGGATAATAAAATTGACTTTGACTTTGATATGAACAGTGAACAAGGTTTGTCCTCTCTGTAATTATTCCTCCTAAAGGAATAAAAAAGATCTCCCACGTTAAACTAATTTACTGATATGAACACTGGTTGAAACAATGTGCAAGAGGAGTTAAAAGAAACACTATATGGAGACAATATACATTAATGACGTAGTAGAGGAAGAATAAGAGTTACAGACTAATGTGTGGCCTTTCATGAACTTTCTAAATTGAGGGTTCTGGATGAATCAGAGTTCACAATCTACAGTTTTTATGTGGCAGTGTTGAGGCAGTTTGCAAGACAACAGCCACACGTTTATAGATCATAAAACTTGTTATTGTTTGAACATTTTCAGATTCAAATTCCTCTGTGATTACACATAATGGCCCTTTAAAACATTATTGCCGTTTGCTCTTTATTAATAATGAACATATTACAACTTGTACATATCATAACTGTCACCACTCTATCTTATCTCGGCTGACACTCTAAATTATTTACTGTATATAAAGCTATAAACTGTCCATGCTGAAACACATGCTTCACAATATCTCCATTGTTATACCCTCAAGACATGTTTTACATATAAAAACATCTACACTGCTCAAACAAATGAAGGGAACACTGAATTGTCACAGTATCACACCACGTCAGTTAAACTTCAGGGAGATCAATCTGTCCATTTAGGAAGCAGAAGAGATTGTGTTTCAGTTTCAGCAGGTGACAAAAGGAGCAATGGAGAAGCAAAAGTAAGACAACCCTAAAAAAACCCAAAAGGGAATGGTTACAATGTGGCCACAGACAGCCGATTGACTGATTCTTATCTCTAATTTTTGTGTTCTGCTATTGTCCTTAGCACTACTTTTAGCAACATACTTTTACCTGCAGCCCAATCAGGTTGCACAGGTAACCTGGGTTAGGGTTAGCACAGTTAGCACAACACTCAAGAACATTGAAGACGTACGAGGAAACCGGTTGATACACAGTGAGAGGTAGTCAGGGGCGGAGAAGGGCATCAACCCAACAGCAGGACCGATATCTGCTCCTTTCTGTGAGGTGGGACAAGAGGTATAACATCTAGGTCCTAAGTTTGAAAATTCTTGGTTATTTCCTATTTTATTTTGTCATCACCTTTGCCTCTTGTTTCAGAAAGGAAACTTCCTGTGTCTCATTATCCCACCTTCCTTTGTGTATTTAGACTGTGTGCTCCCCTTTGTCTCTACCAAATGTGAAATGATCCAATATTTCAGCAAAAATCAAAGATTAGAAAAAAAGTCCAAAAAACTGAAAACACATTTGTGTATCAGAACTTTGTTTTTTCTTCTTTCCTCTCCCATTAATCATCTCACCACCCCTCACATTTATCTGCTGACCCTTTGGAGGGGCCCCACCCCTAGGTTGGGAACCACTGGACTAAACTAGCTAACTATAAAAGTAGTGTAAACTAGCTCCACCTCCAGCAGCTACAACAGTAACATGCTGCTCTAACATTGATGCTTCACTATTAATAATCTAATGATGTCATATATAATAATATATCAGTCAGAGGGACCAAACCACTACTTTTACTGTAATACTGCATACTACATCGCTCATAATACTGCAGTACTTTTACTGTAATACTGCATACTACATCGCTCATAATACTGCAGTACTTTTACTGTAATACTGCATACTACATCACTCATAATACTGCAGTACTTTAACTGTAATACTGCATACTACATCACTCATAATACTGCAGTACTTTTACTGTAATACTGCATACTACATCACTCATAATACTGCAGTACTTTAACTGTAATACTGCATACTACATCACTCATAATACTGCAGTACTTTTACTGTAATACTGCATACTACATCACTCATAATACTGCAGTACTTTTACACTTTTACTGTAATACTGCATACTACATCACTCATAATACTGCAGTACTTTTACTGTAATACTGCATACTACATCACTCTTAATACTTATGCACTTTAATTCTAATACTTTAACTTCATCAAACATTACAGTGAATTATGAGGGATAGCAAGTGGTCAGTTAGGGTTAGTATGTTATTACATCTCTTCATGCATTTGTTCTCTTATTTTATCCAATTCCAGAAAATGACTAAAAACAAAAACACCTACACCAAAAATAAAACTGATTTATGAATAATCACAGCAGCTTTAAATTCACTATCAGACCTTTTTTATTTCCACTGGAGGAGTGGGTATTGTTGTGAGTAGTGTATACAGTTTCATCATGAGTGAAAGCACACAAACACACACGTGGAGCCATAACAAGGCTCAACCAGGAAGCTGAGAGAAGATAAAAAGACACACTGACATAGTTTCAGTCAGTCTGCGGTGCATCAAGCAGCACGCAACTGTCTGCTGGACGCCTGAGATAAGAAAAAAATAATCATTTCACTTGTTTAAATTTTAACCTGTAATCACTTTTTTTAACAACTGATATCAAAAACAATGGGTGACTTTGATCTGGCTGATGCTCTGGATGGGTAAGTTTAATCTATAATACATATCTATAATGGTCTGTTTGTGCCTAAATGTACAGTGTTTGTAATGTATCCCACTGCAATGATAATGCATGTTGTGTTTTTTAGGAGCTCAGAGCACAAAGTGTGTGTGACATATTTTAACGCAGAGAAAATTTTCGTGAGATAAAAATCACAAGTTCCTGAAAACCTTTTTAATTTTTTGGCAGTGGCACATCCTGAGTTCCTGTCTTTGAAAAGGGAAATGCTTCCATCTGTCTGACAATGATTTCACTTCCTCTACCTTTGTTTTGTAAACTCGGCAAAAAAAAAAGAAAAAAAGGGGTGAACAGCCTTAGAAATGTTTTTAATCTCAATGAATCGCTGTATTTCAATAGTTAATAAGTAAATTGTTATTAATAGTTAATATTTAATCGCATTTTTTTGCATGTTCAAAAATGTTAAGTCCATATTAACAATGTAAAGCAATTCTTACCAGTGTATCTTGATTGGAAACGAAATGAATGCAAAGAAAGTTACTTTATGAACCTGACTTTTTGATTAATTTCAAATCACAGCACACTCATTATTGGTTTATTTGGTAAGTGTGACTCATTTCAATTTTTGCATCAGTAGGCTACTGTACAAAATTAGGTGCGCTAGATTCCACTTGTCCTCCTACACCTCTGGCTTTCAGTGTAGAGACCTAAGGTCAATCTAGAAAACAGATCTTTTTTGTCTTTTAAAAGGCTGATAGCAGCAGGAATTAATGATTTCTTGATGATAGCAAAATTAATCGCATTCCTCAGTTGATGGCTCGGGTCAACCAAGATAGATTTGGCTTTTTTCAAACACCTGACCTGATACAGGTTGTGAAGGTCATTCAGTGCAGTTCCTGCAATTTTGCTGAAAGTGACCCGTGCCAGCAGATAAAAGAGAACGTAAGAAGAACAGATTCAATAAAAAAAGGAGTTAGACATTGCCATAAAAGTGGTGTCAACATTAAAACTGCAAAGCTTGCGATAAAAATATATGCGCTGATGTGCTTTTTTTTTTTTTTTTTTACATACAGCATCGATTTGAGGTGCTAACCCTAACCCTCCAACACCAGAGGGGAGATAATGGAAGGATTTCTACTTAGAATCGACACACATCTCCTTAGTTCTTTACACATTAGTATTTAAAAAGGATGATTTGCACCAGTGGATAATCATCACACATAGGGAAATTTAATTAATTTTAATTACAGGACTCTGGCAATATAATTAAACTAACATGCATCTAAATGTAAGGGGTGGTTCAACTTGTCCTCTGTAAGCTTTGCAGCAGTTTTAACCCTATTGTTCAGGGTCAAATTTGACCCATTTTTTACATTTTAGAGCTGTGAAAACACTGTAAAACTTTTCCTAATGTGAACCACAGTACACAAAAATGGGGGGAAAAAAAGAATAATTTTAAAACTGACCTGTATTTGTTTAAAAAAAATTCCAAAATCAGCATTAAAACATGTTGTTGTATTCTTCATATTCTATAAAATGTTCTCTTGGATCATGGAAATAGTGATTATTAATGAATTTTTTCCCCATAAGATTAATCAAACATTTATTACTGAATGATGGGGAATTTATGCATGTGAATCGGTGTAGAGACTAATTATGAGTCAGACTATGAACAGTATGTAAAGGGTTAAAATATTTGTTTTATATTTCAGCCCACCTATATCAGATGACACAGGAAACGAATACCGCTGTTTTGACATGAAGGTAAGATGCTTTTTTTTTTTTGATGTGAGGTTTCTCTGGGATCGTAAAGGAGCATTGTGTAGAATTTGGTGCCATCTAGTGGTGAAGTTGCAGATTGCCCCCAGCCAAAAGCCCATCTCTAGACCCGGTGTTTGGTTTGTCTGCTTTGGGCTACTGTAGAAACGTTGCGGTATATTGTATAAAAGGGCTTGTTTTAAGCTGGCAAAATACAACACTTCTTATTTTTAGGTGATTATACACCAATTAAAACATACTTATGAATATTACACTCAATTTTAGCCAAATCTGTTCTGCTGGATGCTGCCAAATTCTCGACACTGCATCTTTAATTCCACTCTCAGCTACATTTACTTTCGATTTCACACGTGTATTTTTACTTACAGGAAGACTAATTCAACTTCGCCTTTATAAATATGTCTAGGTGGAAGCAGTATTAACCCTTTTAAAAGGGGAAAAATTATGCTTTTATTAATTTTCTGTATATTTTTATCCTGTTACGATGTTGGATAGTACACAAAGATCCAAAACTTGAGGTGAATGTTTGTTGAAATGCTTCCTGCAAGACAAGACCAAGGGCTTCAACGTGCTCTTTTGCATCCAATTCTTTGGCGGGAAAAACTGAATCAGCTTTGTGTTTAGGGCGATGACAGGCAAATACTCAGGGGGAGCATTATCACGTGGCTTCTGTACTTTTTTTCACCCTTTCAGGATGTCAAAGATGAGATCGTCAGACTCGATGAGGGACTGAACCTGGTGATTTCCCGGAATCGAAGGACTCTGAAGCGTGTGGCCAATCTGATGTTGGCCGTTAACAGAATGAAGAAGCCCCAAATGTGCTGTCATGATCTTACTGATGAGCAGCTCTGCAGTGCGATTATGGGCAGCCTGGTGGATGGTGAGTAATAACAGGATGCACGATTTCACGTAATTATAAACCTGATTAAAGCTCTTTAGACTTTGCCACAACTGTCTTCTTCTTCTCTGTCTTCCACCTTTCCGCAGAAAAAATTGTCAAGATGGAGCACAACTCAACCACAGGAATTACAAAGTATACCTTCAGACGTGTCAAAAGTGAGAAGCAGTTCACTCTGTGTGACATCGCACATAAAGATCTGTGCAAAGAAGCAGAGAGTGGAGAGTGGAAGCTGCAGGCCGTCACTCTGAAAGGAGGAAACTATGAACACAAAGGTAAGACCATCACAAGTACACACTTACTTACTTGAGTACTGTACAATTGTATAGTACTTTATACTCATACTGCACAACATTTCAGACTATTTACTACCGACACATATAAATAAGAGCTGTAGTTACTTTTCAACTTGAGATTACAGATCACAAAAACAGGTGTAAAAGTCACAGTCTATTTTGGGGGGTGTAATTCTGGGAAAACGCTTTTCTATTTTAGACTGGTTTATTTGAATGCACCACAGGATATTAATTTATAAACACATACTCTTTTCAGTTTACTTTTATTAGAAACACAATCAAAACACACATATTACACCTAAAAACAGTGTGTCAGTTTAATGGTTAATGGTCCGGTAATGATTTATTTAACTGAACTGGACCGGTATATTAACTCTGACTGGGTTCGGGTTAGGCTGAGTTTCAATTAAACCTTTTAAAAGAACACAGTAACTTTACATATTTAATACAGTGTGTAGCTGTTTGCAAATAGACAACTGCACCCGGTCTGTAAATACTGAAACATCAAAGTAACTAGTGTCTGAAATACTTCTGATCAACACACTGAATCATTTCTCAGTACTACATACAGCAGTAACGGGTCTATTTTCATTTGAGAACAGCTGCTAACGAACCTAAGCCTCTCACATTTAGTCACGAATGCGCCTTACCAGACATTATGCTCCCTCCCTATTCTCATAAACAGTGAACTGCATGTCATCACACCAGTAGGAAGTGCTGCCCTAAAGACTTTAGATTGGTTTTGTAATGATTTTTTAAAAAACTCTCTAATTGTTTCCACCAAGTTTTAACAATGAAACCTAAGTCTAAGGGTCTAACTTGTCACATTACTAAAATCATCCTCAGTGAACATTAAATCATCTTCTGTCTTTTTTCTCTCTCACTACAGTTAATTTCAAGCTGGCGCGGTACTGCCATCCCTGCGAGGATCGCTCCAATAAGGGTCAGACCGTCGTCCTGTCAGTCATGAACAGCGACATGCACATTACAAGCTCCATGAACGACAACAAAGCTATCCTGACTCTAGAGGTAAGCAGGAAATGTTGGGACACCCACACATAAAGAGAATGATGAGGGGGGAAATAACGAGTCAGAGGGACTTTTGGGGGGAAATTGATGTCATTTAGGGAAATTTTTATTAAGAAGTCCTTATTGCCAGCACTACACTATTTATAATGATTATATCAACAGTTATTAAATGGTTTACAACACACTATAATGTAGCTGTAAGCATAACACTCACAGATTTGTCGGCGGCACATTCATACTGCCAATCTCCCCTCATGAAAAGTGTCTAAACCAAATGTTGAAGCACAGATGTGTTTAGAAAGCATCAATAGTTGATCTGACTGATCAATAAATGTGATTAGACCTTGATTAATGTTTCAGAGAGTAGAGCGTGTATTTTTTAGCTTTTACATCACTAAACAGCTCCTATCACACAATATCATGTCCTATTTTTACCTAAGACATGAAAATATAACATAGCAATAATGATGTAAATGTCTCTTTTTGGTAGTTTTAAGTCTCTTTAGTCACTCCATCTCTAAGTTGCTACGGTAACTAGATGGCAGCTGTCACTCAAACTAACTGTAGGTTGTTTTTAGTCATTTTTTCATCTCTGTTTGGGTTTCTTTGGTCAATTTGTGTCTCTTTTAGTCATCTTCCATATCTTTTTGGTGGTTAAATGTTATTTTATATGTAAAGTGAAAATGAGCAGAACTTTATGGAACTGTGGGGTTTATTGTATAACCATTAGAGCCATCAGTCTTCACTGCTACATCATAAAAATACATTTTTATCAAGAAGTCCTTAATGCCAGCACTACACTATCATCTATAATGATTACATCAACAGTTATTAAATGGTTTACAACACACTATAATGTAGCTGTAAGCATAACACTCACAGATTTGTCGGCGGCACATTTATACTGCCAATCTCCGGTTGAACATACAGTTTATTCCCCTCATAAAAAGTGTCTAAACCAAATGTTAAACCACACAGATGTGTTTAGAAAGCATCAATAGTCTATCTGACTGATCAATAAATGTGATTAAACCTTGATTCGTGTTTCAGAGAGCAGAGAGAGTGTATTTTTTAGCCTTTACACCACTAAACAGCTCCTATCAAACAATATCATGTCCTATTTTACCTAAGACATGCAAATATAACATAGCAATAATGATTGAAATGTCTCTTTTTGGTAGTTTTGAGTCTCTCTAGTCACTCCATATCTAAGTTACTATGGCAACTAGATGGCAGATGTTACTCAAACTAACTGTACGTTTTGTTTTTAGTCATTTTTTCATCTCTGTCTGTGTTTCTTTGGTCAATTTGTGTCTCTTTTTAGTCATTTTATGTCTCTTTTAGTCATTTGTATGTCTCTTTTTTGTATTTTTAAGGTTCCTTTAGTCAATTTGTGTCTCTTTTAGTAATCTTCCATATCTTTTTGGTGGTTAAATGTTATTTTATATGTAAAGTGAAAATGACAAGAACTTTATGGAACTGTGGGGTTTATTGTATAACCATTAGAGCCATCAGTCTTCACTGCTACATCATAAAAAGAAATCCTCATAACTACTATCTTATTAAAACTATTAACTATTCATTTCACTAAAACACATGTCAATAGATACGGAGATAATTTGACCTCAATTGACAAACATCGGAAGAACATTTAAAAATAGTTTCATTTTTGTGCATTTTGGGCCACTTTAGGAAAAGTAATTAAATATCAGAGTAAAAGACATTTGGGGTTTTTACAGTTGTCAAATGTCAAAATGGGTCAAATTCTTGTCTTGATCGTATCTACATGCCTGAATGTTATATAAATAATATATAATGTCACAGGGGACTTTTACCGTTGATACTTTAGGTACATTTTGGTGATAATACTTGTGAAAGCAGCACTTTGACTTGTAATGTCACAGTTTTCTGCATCTAACTACATTATAGTGTTACAAAATCAGTCAACTGTTAATATACTGCTTATAAATGCTAATTAATAGGGACATATTTACCCATTTAATCAAGTATTGTACAATGTTGAGGTACTTTACTTGAGTATTTCAATTTTAATGCAACTTTATACTTATATTCTACCGCATTTTAGAGGTAAATATTGTACCTTTATTTCAGTTATAACACTAAAATCATTCAGTGTTACAAATCAAACTAACCAAATTATCCTAACACAACATCTACCTGTTTATTCTTTTATTGGCTGAGAAATGTGCCTTCTTATCTAACACACATTCTTCTTTCTATATATCTCCCGGCAGAAATGCAGTGAGGTCAAATTACAGAAAATCAGCGACGACGAAAACATGGACCGTTTCCTCTTCTACAAGAAAACCACCGGCGTTGATTTGACCACCTTCGAGTCGGTCAAGTGTCCCGGCTGGTTCATCAGCACCTCCTCTAACGACGAGTGCAAGGCTGTGGAAATGTGTGAAGTGGACACGGCCTACCGCCTCACCAGCTTCAAAATAAACTAAAAAAAGAGTATTTGTAGGTTTTAAGTTGCTGTGCGTAGATTGAATGTATTTAGAATAATGCTTAATCTTCGCGTCGTCCTCCCGGGTCAAATTGACCGCGTCTGTTTTGACTGTTCCTTCTTTCCTTCCTTCTGTCTGTCATTCCTCCCTGCCTCCTTCTCTTTCTTTCCTTCCTCCCTCTTTCCTCCCTTCCTTCTTTCCTCCCCCTTTCTTTCTTCCCTCCTTCCCTCCTTACTTTTTCCTTCCTTCCTTCCTCCCTCCCTCCTTCTTTCCTTCCCTCCTTCCTTCCTTCCTCCCTCCCTCCTTCTTTCTTTCCTTCCTTTCCTCCCTCCCTCCTCCCTACCTTCCTCCCTCTTTTCCTTTCTCCCTCCTTCCTTCCTCTTTTCCTTTCTCCCTCCCTCCTTCCTTTTTTCCTCCCTCCTTCCTTTCCTTCTTTCTCCCTTCCTTCTTCCTCCCTTCCATCCTTCCTTCACTCAGAACAACAGGAGGGTTAAGACACTGACAGAGCAATGAATTGTGTTTTTATTTTAAAACACATATATATACACACACATCTCACCACTAGATGGCACAAATGTTTACTTGGTGAGGTGAAGCCATAATAGAGTATATTCCACTAAAAGGGTTCATTTTACTTTATATTTCTCCTATTCAGTGACAAAACAGTGAACTAAAAAACCCAAACTTACTAATTTCAACACTCATCTGCTCAGATGAACAAAGTAGTAACAGGATATTCCTTCAAAGTACTACAATATATTTTTTAATTTTTTTGTAAAATGTAATATTTAATAATGTATTTCGATTGTCATTTGTTAAGTTGGAACAGGAATATGCAGACATTACAAGTTTAAAAGCGGTAATATGAGCTAAATATTCCTGATTCTGTGGTCGGTTTTGTTTGATGTTTTAGATTGATTTCCATTTTTAAAGTAACTTAAACATTGTTGTTAACATCTCTGACCAGCGGATCTATATTGTGTTACATTCTTATCAAAAGTACCATAAGCTTCTTCTTTATATATTTTTATTTCTCAATGACCTTTACAGTTTGTTTCTTGATTTTGGGTTAAAAAAACAAAAAAAAACTGTAATGTTATTTTTTTTATCTTGTTATGTTTTTCCTGTTTTCTGCTTGGCATTTGCTTTGCTGCTAAAATAAAATAATGTACTTAAAATCCACTAAGTTTCTCACCTTCTTTGTTTTGACCTGTAGCTTTTAAAGCATGTAAGTTGCTCAGCAGCGCCCCCTGTGGTCACAATGAGGATTAATGGTAAATGCAAAAACCCAGTTATATTAAAGGATCGGTTCACAATTTTTAAAATCAATGTTAAACCAGCAGTCAGGTGTCTATATAAGCAGTGAAGGAGGTTTTCCTCTCTGTAATCATTCCTCCTGTTCATACTGACTATTAAAATATCTCCTTTAAATGTGCTTTCAATGTAAAGTGATGCATTTAAAAGTAGATGATCAGCTTCTATTGAGCTTCAGCAGTCTGAGTTAGTCATATCAAGTGATATCTGACACATTTACAGTCTTTTTAGCATCAAATTCCCTCTTAGTGTTTCCCTGTTGAGCCGTGGTGGAAGTATAGTAACAAAAAGACTTTGGCATTAAAAAACGACAGAAATAAACTATGCATCAAAATCTCCCAGAGCTCAAGTTGACACATTTAAATGAAGTCCACAATCAAAAGATATTCATTTAAGTATCACACAAGATCATAGAAGAACAAGAAAAGCTTCAAACTGAACCTGGAGACAAGAAAAGGACTAAAAACTATTAATTTATCTATAATATGTTGCTTATTAATGTCCCATTGTTGGAAAAACCAATGATAAATCATTTAATCTCTATGTATTTGTATCTTTATCTTCCTGTACTTGCATTTTAACTGTATAGACAAACTAAATGCATTTAAAAGTAGATTATCAGCTTCTATTGAGCTTCAGCAGTCTGAGTTAGTCATATCAAGTGATATCTGACACATTTACAGTCTTTTTAGCATCAAATTCCCTCTTAGTGTTTCCCTGTTGAGCTGTGGTGGAAGTATAGTAACAAAAAGACTTTGGTACTATCCATCCATCCATCCATCTTCTTTCCGCTTATCCGGGGTCGGGTCGCGGGGGCAGCAGCCTAAGCAGGGAAACCCAGACTTCCCTCTCCCCAGCCACTTCGTCCAGCTCTTCCCGGGGGATCCCGAGGCGTTCCCAGGCCAGCCGAGAGACATAGTCTCTCCAGCGTGTCCTGGGTCTTCCCCGGGGTCTCCTACCGGTGGGACGTGCCCTGAACACCTCACCCGGGAGGCGTCCGGGAGGCATCCTAACTAGATGCCCGAGCCACCTCATCTGGCTCTTCTCAACGCGGAGGAGCAGCGGGTCTACTCCGAGCTCCTCCCGGATGGCCGAGCTTCTCACCCTATCTCTAAGGGAGAGCCCAGCCACCCTACGGAGGAAGCTCATTTCGGCCGCTTGTACCCGCGATCTCGTTCTTTCGGTCACTACCCAAAGCTCATGACCATAGGTGAGGGTAGGAACGAAGATCGACTGGTAAAGCGAGAGCTTCGCCTTTCGGCTCAGCTCTCTCTTCACCACGACGGATCTGTGCAGAGCCCGCATTACTGCAGACGCCGCACCGATCCGCCTGTCGATCTCCCGCTCCATCCTTCCCTCACTCGTGAACAAGATCCCGAGGTACTTGAACTCCTCCACTTGGGGCAGGATCTCATCCCCGACCCGAAGGGTGCACTCCACCCTTTTCCGGCTGAGGACCATGGACTCGGATTTGGAGGTGCTGATTATCATCCCGGCCGCTTCACACTCGGCGGCGAACCGATCCAGTGAGAGTTGGAGGTCACGGTCTGATGAAGCCAACAGGACCACATCATCTGCAAAAAGCAGTGACCCAATCCTGAGGTCACCAAACCGGAACCCCTCAACGCCCTGGCTGCGCCTAGAAATCCTGTCCATAAAAATTATGAACAGGATCGGTGACAAAGGGCAGCCCTGGCGGAGTCCAACCCCCACCGGAAACGAGTCCGACTTACTACCAGCTATGCGGACCAAGCTCTGACACCGGTTGTACAGGGAACGGACGGCCTGTATCAGGGGGTCCGATACCCCGTACTCCCGGAGAACCCCCCACAGGACCCCCCGAGGGACACGGTCGAATGCCTTTTCCAAGTCCACAAAGCACATGTGGACTGGTTGGGCAAACTCCCATGCACCCTCAAGGATCCTGCAGAGGGTGTAGAGCTGGTCCACAGTTCCACGACCCCGACGAAAACCACATTGCTCCTCCTGAATCCGAGGTTCGACTATCCGACGGACCCTTCTCTCCAGTACCCCCGAATAGACCTTACCAGGGAGGCTGAGGAGTGTGATCCCCCTATAGTTGGAACACACCCTCCGGTCCCCCTTCTTAAAAAGAGGGACCACCACCCCAGTTTGCCAATCCAGAGGCACTGCCCCCGATGTCCACGCGATGTTGCAGAGTCGTGTCAACCATGACAGCCCCACAACATCCAGGGCCTTGAGGAACTCCGGGCGGATCTCATCCACCCCCGGGGCCTTGCCACCGAGGAGCTTCTTGACCACCTCGGCGACCTCAGCCCCAGAGATAGGAGAGCCCACACCCGGGTCCCCAGGCCCTGCTTCCTTACCGGAAGGCGTGTCGGTGGGATTGAGGAGGTCTTCGAAGTATTCCTTCCACCGATCCACGACGTCCCGAGTCGAGGTCAGCAGGGCACCGTCACCCCCATACACAGTATTGACGGTGCACTGCTTCCCCCTCCTGAGACGCCGAATGGTGGTCCAGAACCTCTTCGAAGCCGTCCGGAAGTCGTTCTCCATGGCCTCACCGAACTCCTCCCATGTCCGGGTTTTTGCCTCAGCGACCGCCGCAGCCGCCCCCCGCTTGGCCTGCCGGTACCTGCCTGCTGCCTCCGGAGTCCCACAGGCCACAAAGGCCCTATAGGACTCCTTCTTCAGCGTGACGGCATCCCTCACCGCCGGTGTCCACCAGCGGGTTCGGGTATTGCCGCCACGACAGGCACCGACCACCTTGCGGCCACAGGACCGGTCGGCCGCCTTGACAATGGAGGCGCGGAACATGGCCCACTCGGACTCAATGTCCCTCGCCTCCCCCGGTACATGGTCAAAGTTCTCCCGGAGGTGGGAATTGAAGGTCTCTCTGACAGGAGACTCTGCCAGACGTTCCCAGCAGACCCTCACAATGCGTTTAGGTCTGCCAGGTCTGACCGGCATCCTCCCCCACCATCGGAGCCAACTCACCACCAGGTGGTGATCAGTTGACAGCTCCGCCCCTCTCTTTGCCCGAGTGTCCAAGACATGCGGCCGCAAGTCCGACGACACGACTACAAAGTCAATCATCGAACTGCGGCCTAGGGTGTCCTGGTGCCAAGTGCACATATGGACACCCTTATGCTTGAACATGGTGTTTGTTATGGACAATCTGTGACGAGCACAGAAGTCCAATAACAAAACACCGCTCGGGTTCAGATTGGGGGGGCCGTTCCTCCCAATCACACCCTTCCAGGTCTCACTGTCGCTGCCAACGTGAGCGTTGAAGTCCCCCAGCAGAATGATGGAATCCCCAGAGGGAGCACTTTCCAGCACCCCCTCCAAGGAGTCCAGAAAGGGTGGATACTCTGAACTGCTGTTTGGGCCATAGGCACAAACAACAGTCAGGATCCGTCCCCCCACCCGTAGGCGGAGGGAGGCTACCCTTTCATCCACTGGGGTAAACTCCAACATACAGGCGCCAAGCCGAGGGGCAATAAGTATTGCCACCCCTGCCCGGCGCCTTTCACCAATGGCAACTCCAGAGTGGACGAGAGTCCAACCCCTCTCGAGAAGACTGGTTCCAGAGCCCTTGCTATGCGTCGAGGTGAGGCCGACTATGTCTAGTCGGAACTTCTCAACCTCGCGCACCAGCTCAGGCTCCTTCCCCGCCAGAGAGGTGACATTCCACGTCCCTAGAGCTAGCTTCTGTAGCCGAGGATCGGACCGCCAAGGTCCCCGCCTTCGGCTGCTGCCCAGCTCACACTGCACCCGACCCCTTTGGCCCCTCCTACGGGTGGTGAGCCCACGGGAAGGGGGTCCTACGTTGCCTCTTCGGGCTATGCCCGGCCGGGCCCCATGGGTGCAGGCCCAGCCACCAGGCGCTCGCCATCGAGCCCCCTCCCCAGGCCTGGCTCCAGGGGGGGGCCCCAGTGACCCGCGTCCGGGCAGGGGAAACGAGGTTCCATTTAAATTAATCATCATAAGGGGTTTTTGTGAGCTACGCTTTGTCTGGTCCCTCCCCCCGGACCTGTTTGCCTTGGGTGACCCTACCAGGGGCATAAAGCCCCCGACAACGGAGCTCCTGGGGTCATTGGGACACTCAAACCCCTCCACCACGATAAGGTAGTAGCTCAGGGAGGGGACTTTGGTACTAAAAACACTGTAACGTTGAAACATAGAAGATTTAGATTTGACTCATTTGGACGCTGAAGCTTCATATTAGCTTCAGATTAACTTCAGTAAATTTAAAGGTTTGTTGTTGTCAAGCTTCATCTGTGTTATTTATTGATTAGGAGTTTCAGGGTTTTTTTTCCAGGTGAGCCTAAATTCTTCATGTTTATAATTTATCTTGAATCAACAGTTCTGGATATTCTGACAGAGAAAATTTTGCAACACATCCACACTTGAAGCTATTAAGAGACTTTGAGAGGCACATAAATAGAAGTAGGACAAAAATATAGATTTGAGCCGAAGACTCAGCATGATGCTGACTGTATGATGTATTGATTTTAATACAACTGTCTTCATGATGTGTGCTAGGTGAGATTTTGAACCACAAGCAGTGGTGGTAGAAGTATTCAGAAGCTTTACAGTAGCATAAGTGCCAACGCAGCAATGTAAAAATACTCGATTACAAGTAAAAGTCCTGCATGAGTCATATAATCCACTTGATGACCTATAGGCTGGGGCCCCTCCAAAGGGTCAGCAGATAAATGTGAGGGGTGGTGAGATGATTAATGGGAGAGGAAAGAAGAACAAACTAAGTTCTGATATACAAATGTGTTTTCAGATTTTGGACTTTTTCTCTAATCTTTGATTTTTGCTGAAATATTGGATCATTTGAACATTTATTGAAATGAAACCATGTGAGAAGTTTATAAGGAAAAATCACTATTTGGTGGAGCTGTTAACAACTCATAGACATCTGAAATGTGAGCCGACTACACACTGCTTTTTGGTTTCATCTTTAACAATGTGTTGTATTTTAAAAGCTTGTTATATTATCCATTGTGTCAAATCTTCATCTGAAAAGTAACTAAAGCTGTTAAATAAATGTAGTGGAGTAGAAAGTACAATATTTCCCTCTGATGTAGAAAGTAGCATCACATGGAAATACTACAGTAAAGTACAAGTACCTCAGACTGTACTACAGTAAAGTACAAGTACCTCAGACTGTACTACAGTAAAGAACAAGTACCTCAAACTGTACTGCAGTAAAGTACAAGTACCTCAAACTGTACTTCAGTAAAGTACAAGTACCTCAACCCTTACTGTTCATATTCAGGTGTTTCACAGTTTCTCCTCATAATTAGTTGTTACGCTTTTTTGTTGACGGAGAATAAATATTTACAAATCATACGATATAAATTACACTGGAGAACAAAAACGCTTTCAATGAATTATATAAAATGTGAATAAACAGTATTTTTCAGTTGTGTTTTTATTAATAAATGAGTCAAACATTCAACAAAAATGTGTTTCAGCTGCACAAAAACATCTTTTTTCTTCTCTCAAATATGAAAAATGGGTCAAATTATCCCCTGGAGAGTGTGTAAGGGTTAAAACTGTTCTTGTTTTCTTGCCCTCTTTTGATTTTTGTTTTGTTTTCTTTTTATTATAATTGGGGTGTTCTTGTTTTTAATTGTATGTTTTAATATTTCCCATTTTAACTGTTTAATATTGTTTTTATGTATGCACATTAAGTTGCCCCTGTGTATAAAATGTGTTAAAACTGCCTTACTCAAGCACAGTACTTGAGTATATGTATTTTCCAATCACTGAGCACAAGTAAGAGTATACAGCATTTTTTATTAAATTGAAAATTAAACTAAAGCAATTATAAAATACTGTAATAATCTAAATTGTGCATGAATTATTAATGTCAGAAATGGCATCATATAGCTGTGAACAGTTTTTCGGCGACTATAATATAATTTATTGATATAACTTCGTGACACAGAAACATAAAGCTCATGTTACACACACACACACACACACACACACACACAGACAGAGCGCTCAAAAAATGAAAACGTCAATCTGTTCTTGAACTTCACAATAGCAGACTTAAGGAGCTGCCGCAGCCAATCAGAGTCAGTTCAGACAGAGTTGACCTCTCATTGGTACAGACCGCGCGGGTTTGCATGGTGATAGTTTGGGCTGTTTCTTGACTGACTGCAGAACCAATCAGAGATGCTGAGCTTTCTCTCACTCTCTGTGTGTGTGTGTGTGTGTGTGCGTGTGTGTGTGTGTGTGTGTGTTCTACATCGTGGAGGCGGAAAGCAGATTATGGAGTGATATGCATTTGACTTTAAAGAGGCAAAAAATAAATAAATAAATAAATAAATGCAGGCAAGTTGAAGAGGTCAAGAGCTTGTCGTTCACTCTCACATCCTTGACGAAACACACACACGTTTACTCTACATATATATATATATTTGAGGACTTATTTCATCCAGTCTAACATCTGCTGAAGCTTTGATCTCCATAACGTTTTACTCACAATGATTTATAGTTACGCGCAGCAAAAAAATCTTTATAATCCCATCCTCCAACATTTCTGATTGGCCAAGACGTAAAAATCATGCATCAGTATATGTACAAAAAAATATACTGACAGTGCAGTTGTATGTGTGTGTGTGTATGCATATATCACATGCATCACCTCATGTTTAATGTTGACACTATAGGAAACTTACTGATATGCAAATGAGATAAAATTGAAAACATCTCTAACCCAGAAAGCAGTTAATTGATCTTCACACACACACACTCACATGTGCATGAGTGTATGACCAGCGTGTGAGCCTATGATCTTGTGTGTGTGTGTGTGTGTGTGTCTCCCTCTGCCATGCACATTCCGGGCACATGGCAACAGAAGCTAAATATAGCCCCGGCAGCCCGGCTTCACAGCAGGATCATGCTTCCTCTCGCTAACGTAGAATCCCTCCCTGCCTGCCTGCCTGCCTCAGTCCCTCTTGCTCTGCTTCCTACAAACATGGCCTCCTCTCATGCACCCCCCGACCCCCCCCTCCTATCTTCTCCTCTTTGTCATTTCCCCATGCCATCATTTTCGTTCTCTCCAGATAATTTTGCACTTCTTCTTCCCCTCTCTCTTGATTTCTTGCAGCTGCAGCTCCTCTGTTGTGTCTCATCTTTGCAGCCTTGATATTTAAATTTTAAAAAAAGGGTTGCTTTGTTAATTTTACACGAATTATCACATAATTCACCCTCAACTCAAAACACACTCAAGTACTTAAGTGCATTTTTGAGGTACTTTCCATTTCTTGCCATTTCATACTTAAATATTTTACTTTTGCCTCTACTACATTATTTACAAGCTTTAAGCACGAGTGACTTTACTAATTAAGATTTTCCCGGTGTTGAAAGAAGCACTCAAAGGCTTTAGGCTACAAGATAGTAGTAGTAGAAGAAAGTATAGTAAGAAAGCAGATACAACAGTGTAAAAATACACATACTTTATCCTACTCTGCAACTTCTTGCACTCCACCTGATGTATCCAAATAAAAACGGCTGCAGCTCTTGAACCACAGTGACTTTAAGCATAAACCTCAATTTCTGCAGAAAGTGTCAGATATACAATAAAAATGTTGCACACCTAGAATAAAAATGTGTTTTTCAGTGTAAGTAACAGCCTGTCTGTAAAGGTGGATGCACCATGGAGAAGGATGCACATAATACAAATATGATTCCACTGTTTTTTTTTCATGAAATGGATCATGTGGATTTACAAAAAGGATATTTTGAGACTTTTTTTTGATGAAGACAAAATCTACCTGACATGTGACATACAGTAACAAGGCAGGAAGAGAAGAGAGAGACCCTAGTGGATGCAGGAGTCCTGGAAGAGTTAATGAGGTCAAGCAAAAGGACTAAAGTATATCTGCAAAATGTAGTTAAAGTATTACAGTAAAAGTACTTTAGTATTATGAGCGATGTAGTATGCAGTATTACAGTAAAAGTACTGCAGTATTATGAGCGATGTAGTATGCAGTATTACAGTAAAAGTACTTTAGTATTATGAGTGATGTAGTATGCAGTATTACAGTAAAAGTACTGCAGTATTATGAGTGATGTAGTATGCAGTATTGCAGTATAAGTACTGCAGTATTATGAGTGATGTAGTATGCAGTATTACAGTAAAAGTACTGCAGTATTATGAGTGATGTAGTATGCAGTATTACAGTAAAAGTACTTTAGTATTATGAGTAATGTAGTATGCAGTATTACAGTAAAAGTACTTTAGTATTATGAGTGATGTAGTATGCAGTATTACAGTAAAAGTACTGCAGTATTATGAGCGATGTAGTATGCAGTATTACAGTAAAAGTACTGCAGTATTATGAGTGATGTAGTATGCAGTATTGCAGTATAAGTACTGCAGTATTATGAGTGATGTAGTATGCAGTATTACAGTAAAAGTACTGCAGTATTATGAGTGATGTAGTATGCAGTATTACAGTAAAAGTACTTTAGTATTATGAGCGATGTAGTATGCAGTATTACAGTAAAAGTACTTTAGTATTATGAGTGATGTAGTATGCAGTATTACAGTAAAAGTACTGCAGTATTATGAGCGATGTAGTATGCAGTATTACAGTAAAAGTACTGCAGTATTATGAGCGATGTATTATGCAGTATTACAGTAAAAGTACTGCAGTATTATGAGCGATGTAGTATGCAGTATTACAGTATAAGTACTGCAGTATTATGAGCGATGTAGTATGCAGTATTACAGTAAAAGTACTGCAGTATTATGAGTGATGTAGTATGCAGTATTGCAGTATAAGTACTGCAGTATTATGAGTGATGTAGTATGCAGTATTACAGTAAAAGTACTGCAGTATTATGAGCGATGTAGTATGCAGTATTACAGTAAAAGTACTGCAGTATTATGAGCGATGTAGTATGCAGTATTACAGTAAAAGTACTTTAGTATTATGAGTGATGTAGTATGCAGTATTACAGTAAAAGTACTGCAGTATTATGAGTGATGTAGTATGCAGTATTGCAGTATAAGTACTGCAGTATTATGAGTGATGTAGTATGCAGTATTACAGTAAAAGTACTGCAGTATTATGAGTGATGTAGTATGCAGTATTACAGTAAAAGTACTTTAGTATTATGAGCGATGTAGTATGCAGTATTACAGTAAAAGTACTTTAGTATTATGAGTGATGTAGTATGCAGTATTACAGTAAAAGTACTGCAGTATTATGAGCGATGTAGTATGCAGTATTACAGTAAAAGTACTGCAGTATTATGAGCGATGTATTATGCAGTATTACAGTAAAAGTACTGCAGTATTATGAGCGATGTAGTATGCAGTATTACAGTATAAGTACTGCAGTATTATGAGCGATGTAGTATGCAGTATTACAGTAAAAGTACTGCAGTATTATGAGTGATGTAGTATGCAGTATTACAGTAAAAGTACTGCAGTATTATGAGTGATGTAGTATGCAGTATTACAGTAAAAGTACTGCAGTATTATGAGTGATGTAGTATGCAGTATTACAGTAAAAGTAGTGGTTTGGTCCCTCTGACTGATATATTATTATATATGACATCATTAGATTATTAATAGTGAAGCATCAGTGTTAGAGCAGCATGTTACTGTTGTAGGTGGAGCTAGTTTACACTACTTTATATACAGTTAGCTAGTTTAGTCCAGTGGTTCCTACCTAGGGGTGGGGCCCCTCCAAAGGGTCAGCAGATAAATGTGAGGGGTGGTGAGATGATTAATGGGAGAGGAAAGAAGAAAAAAGTTTCAGTTTGTTCCTAAAGCTGCAGTAAGCAGTATTATTTCATCATAATTGTGGTTGAAATAATTCCTTTAACAATTGCATGTTATTATTTAAGGGTTCATTTAAAAGTATCTCTATGACCTTCTGCCTTTGGGTATTTTGTTTTCTAAAAAACTGGACCTGGCCTGACTCAAACAACCAAACAGCAGGAAAACAACTGGCCAATCACAGCGGCTTATTGGTGTATCTGGGACTCCACCATGGAGCGGAGGTCTTTTTCCTTCTCCTCCAGGGCCAGCTGTACTATCTGATGCTGCTGCAGGTTCTCCATGAAAGCCTCGAGCTTCACGCTGCTGAGCTGATGGGACTGAGAGCTGGGGAACGAGGCGGAGGCAGCCTGGAGGGAAAGGCTGCTGGCAGAATGATGCAAGACAGCAGAGACAGAGAGGTGGAAGGTTTTGCATTGTGAATATTCAGCTTGCATACTGCAGCTTTAAGCACAGTACATAAAGTAACAGTTATGGATTTTTAAAACTCTACAAAGCTAAACCTGTAATTTCTCAAACTCTCCACAGATGTAGGAAGAATATTCCATAAAGCCTGTTTTCAATTGCAAAGTTGTTTCAAATATTTTCTATAATATGCAAGATTATTAATGTCTCTGTTACAACTATAACTCCTATGCAGCATCTATAATAGATAATGAATATTTGATAACACAGTATATCATCATAATTACAGTAATTAAGTTTCTTGTTAGACTTTCTTGTTAGAAGATGCAGAATTAAAATCAGGTTGAAATATTCTTAATGCTAATTTTTTAGGACCCAATTATAATCTTTATATTGTTTATATATAAAGACTCTGGTTCTTGCAGAGTTGCAACAGCAGAATGTTACTTAGACATCAATGCATCAGTAATAATACCACTAATAATTATATAATACACATAATATATAATTATATATAATAATAATAATAACAATAATAATAATAATAATACATTAATATAAAAACAATCTCCTCTTCAGTACAGGTGACTCTATTTCACCCCTATGTTTAGCATTTAGAAGCATCATATTATAATATAGTTGTAAGTGTTTATCAATGTCTTTGTTACTACTATAATTCATAACAGTTAATGAATATCATCATCCGTAGTTTTAAACCTGCATTAAAAACTATCAATTAATCCTTTACATCACACTGTAAAAATACTTATAAGCTAGTATATTCATATTTTATCAATATTATTCATAATAAACCATTTTAAACCCAAATTTCCAAGATTAAAAATGATTTGCATAATGTACATAATCATACAGTAAATGCACTATAACATGTATTATGAGTTTATATATGATGTGCATCCTTATATCTGTTTATAATTACACTACAGCATGTTATAAGCCATTAATTATTGCTTATGTGGTGCTTATAAATGTTTAACAGTGGAAGGATTATGAGAAAACATTAGATACTGTGTGTAAATTCTGTAAAAAATATGCTTTTACTGTTGCTTAAATAACATTTTTTTCATTGCAGAGTATTTTTAACACTGTTGTATTATTACTATACGAGCTGTATTGGTCTTCCAGTGCTGTGTGAGGGCATGACTCATTTATACAAGTCAATGCGGTTAGCTCTCAGTGATCCTAGCGTGATAGTAAAGGACTGCTGGGAGCATGTGGTATAATCCTGGCTTGATATGGCTCAGCGCCTAGTGAGGTATTACATTGCTCACAGGCTGCATTAGTCCTATACTGCATGCTTGCACACATTACTGCTGTGCTGCCCGGGAGGTGAGGGTGGGATGGAAGTGGTGATGGTAGGTCATCAGGGACATGGAGATAAACATGTTTACTGTGTAGGAATATGCATGACGAGGAGTCGATAAAGTGATAATGGCTCTATTGAGGATTTCTGACGATGTGATTAGAGAAAATGCTGCTGCTAATTATGGAAATCTTAAAGGGGACGCATCACGCTCATTTCTATATTTATATTAAGGGGCTCTACTGGAAACCTATTCACATTATTTACAGTCCAAAAATCCTCATTTATCTTTTACTGGTCCTTTATGAAGCTCCTCAGTTCAGCCTCTGTCTGAAACAAGCTGTCTTAGCTCCTGTGTCCTGAATACATTAATAAACTGTAGCAGGATTTCACTTATTTTTCTCTTTCTTTACTCGAAACAGACACTTCTCAAATACATCCGCACGTTCACGCCAAAATCAGACCCAATATATGCGTCAAATAAGGGTTGGCAAGATGAGAAATTCAAAAATATCTTAAAAAATAGTTTTAAAAGCAGCATCAGGTTTGTGAAAATGTACATTTTGTATTTTTGTTGGTTTTATGTCATTTGAAATGACATTTGCACCATTTTCTTTAAACCAAAAGTAAGACTGAATGCTCCTGAAAATGTCAAATGGTGTAACCACAGAAGAATGATAAATATTACATATTTTATCACCTACAGTGTATTTAAGTGGACTTATGCTAGTAATGACATTTAAATAATGTAAATGTTTCCTGATCTCCATGATTCCCCAGATGAAATGTACTATTTAGAACAATTGTATTCCATTACCTTTATTTAATATAAAAAGTTATAATGTAAGATCATGCCAAACTAGTTGATATGGTGTTTTATTGACAATTTACTGTTTTTAAGCAAGTTGAATTATTTGGTACAAAGTTTTTATGGTTATACCACTTAGACATTTTTGCCATAATCCTCTAATATATTCTCTCAAAATGGATAAAAGCAGAAATTTGATGCTGGGTCCACAAAAAAAAGAATGTGTGCAAGTTATTCATACATTTATTTTCATATTTTAACCCCTTTAAATTTAAACTAAACCAAATGGACACAATAAAACATCATTGACCCTTATACAAGCGTTGACAATGAGAACAACACATGCAACCATTTTTGCCACAGAATTGTTGGTCATTTATCGGCTTGTGCAAACAGTCGAGGGGAGCCAACTTTTTTTTTTTTTTTAATATAGCAGCTTTTTGTAACAAAGGTTATAAAGTGTTTTACATCAAAATCAGCACAGAAAGAAAAGAGCACATTTGAAGTTACTGAATGTTACGGAGAGGCCATCCTGTAAAAGTGGGTTTTAAAATGTTGTTTAACCTTTGTGTCGAATTGACCCCGTCTGTTTTGACTGTTCCTTCTTTCCTCCCTTCCTTCCGTCTGTCCTTCCTTCCTTTCCTTCCTCCCTTCCTTTCTCCTACCTTCCTTCCTTTGTCCTTCATTCCTTCCTTTCCTTCCACCCTTCCTCCCTCCCTTTCCTTCCTTCCTTCTTTCCACCGTCCTTCATTCCTTTCCTTCTTTCTTCCTACCTTTCCTTCCTTCCTCCTTCCTTTCCTTCTTCCTTCCTTCCTTCTTTCCTTTCCTCCCTCCTTTCCTTCCTTCCTTCCTCCCTCCTTTCCTTCCTTTCCTCCCTTACTTCTTTCCTTTCCTCCCTCCTTTCCTTCCTTCCTTCCTTCCTTCCTTCGTTGACTCGAGGACAACAGGAGGGTTAAAACAGTCAGATTCAGCTGATTTAATGAGGAGAGGGGGAGATATTGTTCCCATGCAGGTTTTTACTCTGGCAAACGCTACAGTCAACAGGTTTTGGTTGGATGACCTCACTGACCGCTGGGAAGTTTAAGGCTTAGTAGCTCAGAAACGCACACAGGAGCTAAACCGCGAAAGGCTTTTTAAGTGATTAAAAAGAACCTTAAAATCGATCCTGAACTTCACCTCCTCCATCCTGAACTGATCAGCTGCCAATCCTGATTATTAGCTGAGTTACCTCGATGTCTGTCAGTCTGCTCCAGTTCCTCAGAGACATTTCCACTTCACAAGGTTTCATTTAAATAACAGTTTGAGGTACAAATAGGTCAAATTAACCAATATGGCACAAAAAAACAAGATTAAAATAAAGTCTAAAGAATGAACCCAAGTCCCCCGATTTGGCATTTAGAAGCAGTTTGGGAAGCAATGTAGTTATAAGCAGATATAAGGTTATTTTTAAATAGTTAATAAATGGTTTACCACAGTATAATATTGCAGATATACGCAGATATAAGGACATTTAAACGTGTTAAATAAAAGGTATGTCACAGTATATTATAGTTATAAGCAGATATAAGGACATTTTTAAGTGTTTAATAAATGGTTTACCACAGTATATTATAGTTATAAGCAGATATAAGGACATTTAAACATGTTTAATAAAAGATATGTCACAGTATAATACAGTTATAAGCAGATATAAGATCAGTTTTAAGTGTTTAATAAATGGTTTTACACAGTATAATATAGTTATAAGCAGATATAAGGACAGTAAGTGTATGCACAGTATTTGTCAGCAAATATAACCTCTGCTATGAAGATATATTTTATTATTATAACTATAATTTTACTATATTGTCATCCATTGCCTAGTAGAAAACACTTTTAACTACATTATAATGTGTTGTAAACCAATTATTAACCATTTATATAGTGTACCAAACTGCTAGATAGGTGGAAGTAAAGTTAAGTGTTGTTTTTTCTTCTTTCCTCTCCCATTAATCATCTCACCACCCCTCACATTTATCTGCTGACCCTTTGGAGGGGCCCCACCCCTAGGTTGGGAACCACTGGACTAAACCAGCTAACTGTATATAAAGGTATTTATATTTGTATTTTGTTTATCTGTTTACAAAACAACCTATTTGAGTCTATTTGAATCAGAAAGAAGTTTTGGCAGATAAACACAAATGAATGCTAATGTGTGAATGTATAAAAGCTGATTTGAATAATTTGTGCATTGGAACGTGTACAAAAATCTTTGGTTGCATAACACATTTTGCAAATGTGAAAAAAAAAAAAAAGTAGGGTACCAGCAGCTCTCACCCTCACTGACCGACCAACCACGCAGATTTTAAAGGAGTACTCCACTCATGACTGTATGATGTTTTTTTGTAGCTCAGCTTTCATAATCTGTGACATTAATACTGAAAAATTACAGCATTATTTTACATTCATGAACTCCAGAGTCAGGTGCTACAAGCAGCTTCTTTTATATTATGAGACACACAGTCATTTGAGCCATTATTCATATAAAACATTGATCTGTGCACCTTTAAGTAGAATAAATAACAAATAATGTTCACTGACAAACATTTGCATTGAAAACCACAAAGTTATAATGAAGATTTGAGCAATTGTTGTGTCATATATCAATGTTTTAAATGTTTAGATAGACTAATACTAATGCAAACATCTTGAAAACCTCAAATGGAAAAACCTCTACTATATTCCATCCAGAATATTTGGGAAAAGAAAATTCCAATTATAGCTTTTTGTTTCCAGCCACTACAGCTGAGTGAATATTAGAAGGTGAACAGTCGGTTGCCTAATTTTCCAGTATTATTAAACCACTACAGGAGAAGAGGATGTAACGAGATAACCTAGGATGGAGGTGGATGAGTTTGAAAGAAGCAGCAGGAACACATCAGGGAGGCAAAATAAGAAAAGATAAGAAATTTGAAGTTATAGTGTTGACAGAATTAAAGAGAAACCTACTCAACTGGAATAAAAATGAATGGGAGAAAGGATAGATTTTGACTTCTGTTGGACAAATGTGAAGTTGCGAGTTGGGTTTAGGGATGGGTCATTAAAACTGAAATGAAGAGTTTAACTATCTAGTCTACTGTGAAGGGTTCATTAACAGCTACTGGAGAGCAATATTCACTTTCAGCCACTAGGGGGAGTTTTGTATACGTTTAAATCACCTCCACCTTGTGTTGAAGTAGAACCTGACACACACACAGAGTGAATTTGTACTGCTGCCCTCGGCTACTTTGACTCGGTAGTAAGTTAGCCTGCTAGCTAGCTGACTGGAGGGAACATGATGCAGACGAAGGCACACAAAAGTAAAGAAAGTAAAGGATAATCTTGTCAGGTGTGGCGCAGAGTTGAGCTATCGCGGTTTCACATCGACGGTTCTGACTCATGAGAAGAAGCTGCTGTCTGCTGCGACGGTTACTGAGGGAGACGGACCTGACGATAATCACCAAACTAGTATGGTTTTTTAAATTTAAAAAAAGAATGGGGGGGGGGGGGGGGGGTGTCAGTTTCAAATAACTTCTAATAGAGGCCTTTCTCTCATCCTCTACTTGCACTTACACTTACAGTAAAGGATAATCTTGTCAGGTGTGAAATAGTTGCGCTATCGCGGTTTCACATGGACAAAAAGCTGCTGTCTGCCATGACGGTTACTGAGGGAGATGGACCTGACGCTAATCCCTAAAACTAGAACCTCAACATTTGTAACAGCTCCTCGAAAGTGTGACAAAAGTCTCAGAGAGAAAACTAACGTTACGTCTCTCATTGCTACTTTAGCCGGTCTGGCCTAAACCTCGGTCTGCTACAATCTCTGCGTTGTGTTCCTGTATGATGAGGAATGGGATGCTGACAACTGCTGGTCTGCTTGGCTGGGCCGAATTTATTCTCTGTGTAAAACACATAAAAGTCAGTACAGCGACCTCTTATGACCAGTCTCCAAATGCACACCTCCCCTCTCCAGGGCTAGAAGCTGAGTGAGTCATAGCATTTACTATGTTCAGTTACATTAAATTAAATCAATAAAACAAAATACATCCCATTCAATTGTGCAATCACAGAAATATTTTTCCACCCACCAGCATATAACAACAAATAACAACAACACATAACAACAAACTGCATCAGAAACTGTCTCTACGCTCTGGTAGCCTAACTTAAAAACAGCGACCTAACCTGCTACTCTGAAGTGTTGTACATGACAAAAACATTATGCTAATGAAATATAACATATGTGACTCATACAAAATATAATTTGTACCTATATTTAGCGTTTTTACATTTTTACACACTATTAATAAGAAAACTGGTACAGTCTTACCTCTCCTCTCCAGGGCTAGAAGCCGAGTGAGGAAAAGTACCGCGAAACAACAGGAAGTGACGTCGCCGAAATGTCAAAGGTCACACAATAAAAAAATAAAACTAACAAAATAAAAGCTCCCCAAAAGAAATACAGAAACGGGATTTTTACATGAAAACTAAAAGCGAAATGTGAACAGAAATAAAAAATGGACTTTTGGTGAAATATAAACCATCTTATTTATACATCGGTTACATCAACATGATTATAATGGATATACTTAGCGAAACAAAATCCATGCTGTTATATTTTTAGGGGTCTGTAAGCATATAAGATTTTTCTTTTAATTAATGTGTTTCTGTAAAGAAATGAAGGCTGATTAACATTTAAATAAATACAAGTTTGTGCCATTAAAGTTTGTTGTTTGTTACAAATATTGAAAGTTGTCTTTTGACCATAATCATGAGGCAAGCAGAGGCAAGCACCAAAGGGGGAACAAATCAGGTAGGAAGCATGATGAATATTGTTTGTTTGTTTTTTTACTTTCATGTCGTCCTCCCGGGTCGAATTGACCCTGTCTGTTTTGACTGTTCCTTCTTTCCTCCCTTCCTTCCTTCCGTCTGTCCTTCCTCCCTCCTTCTCTCTCTTTCCTTCCTCTCTCTTTCCTCCCTTCCTTCTTTCCTTCCTACATCCCCCTTTCTTCCTTTCTTCCTTCCTTTCTCTTTTCCTTTCTCCCTCCCTCCCTCCTTCTTTCCTCCCTCCCTCCTACCTTCCTTCCTCCATCCTTCCTTCCTTTCCTTCCTCCCTTCCTTCCTTTCCTTCCTCCCTTCCTTTCCTTCCTCCCTTCCTTCTTTCCTTTCCTTCCTTCCTTCCTTTTCTCCTTTCCTTCCTTCGTTCTCCTTTCCTTCCTTGACTCGAGGACAACAGGAGGGCTAAAGGACGAGATTAAGACCTTAGCATATCTGGCCTCAGCTGATTAACTGTGCTGCTGAGGCAGAAAGGAAATCTAAAAGACTAGAGATAGTTATTGATGCAGCAAGAAAGTTTTGTGAAATTACTGGAGAGGAAGTGCAGGGGCTGTTTAGAGAGGCTTTCAGGAACTCTCACAGCCTAAAGTGAGACATTATATTAGAGAATGAAATGCTGAGTAGGGAAGAACTGTATTACTTTTTATTTTATGTATAATAATTTAGACTAGATAGGAGATTTGAGTCTTATTTCAATTCAGCAGATGGATGCAAATTGTCCCTAAAAATCAACAAAGAAGAAGAAAAGAGGACACAAAGAGATGACATCATTAAAAGAGCTCAAAAGATGAGAAACCATGTAGAAAGCATGATGGAAATATAGTAATTTGAAGAACGTTACAGTCTACTCATCACTCCACACATCTGCTGCTACATGTTCATCTCTTCAGTGGACATTTAAGTCACATGCTTCGTGTACGTCATGATTTATTCATTTGCACTTCAGCCAGGCATAAAAAGGATGGAAAGATGCATCTCCTTTTCATAAAGTTAATTTCTTTCCATCTGTGTTATGCATTTGTTTAAATTTGGGCTTTAAAAACAGTGGAAATGCCAAAAATGAAAGTCAATATATGTTCTCTATATGGTTTTCCATCATTTGAGCTTTTTGTCTATCACTCTTTTAATGATTTCTACAATGATTTAATGGCACAAACTGGAGAATCAACCCATTCTACTACTACAACTACCACCACAACTACCACTTCTACTACTACCACTAATAATACTAATACTACTAATACTACTACTACCACTACTACTAATACTACCACTACTACTACCACTACCAATACTAAGTTACTAATACTACTACTGATGCCACTACTACTACCACTACCAATACTAATACTACTAATACTACTACCACTACTACTAATACTACCACTACTACTACCACTACCAATACTAAGTTACTAATACTACTACTGATGCCACTACTACTAATACTACTACTACTACTACTAATACTACTACTACTACTACTACTACTACCACTACTACTAGTACTACTAATACTACTACTACTAATACCACTACTAATAATACTACTACTACTACTACTACTACTACTACTACCACTACCACTACCACTACTACTACTACTAATAATAATAACTTTATTTATATAGTACTTTTCTTATAGTGTCGAAAAAAACAAAACAATTAAAAACAAAAGAAAAACGAACATATCATAAAACAGAGGGGAATAAATTGAAGTTACACAAAAATATAAACTGTCACAAGTGGGATTGTAACATATAAAACATTAATAAAAGCTTTCCAATACAAAATGTTTCAAGAAATGTTGCCTGTCTGATCTTGAGACTGTTCTAGTTTAGAGGCTCTAACAGCAAAGGCACCTTTGGTCACCAGCTGAGATTTAGGAATAACCAGCAGGACACCATCCATCGATCTAAGTGAACGCCTAAGCACATATGGGGGTCAATAAGTTCTTGGATGTAATTTGGAGCAAGGCCATTTAACGCTTTAAAAGTGAGAAGTAGACTTTTAAAAATCAATGCAGAATGTATCAAGCTGCCAGTGTAAGTTGGCACGTAAACCGGAGTAATATGTTCACATCTCTTTGTGCCAGTTAAAGCAGCGCCTCCTTGCCTAACAGTTGGAGTCGGTGAAGGAAGCTCTGACTGATGCCAGAGTAAAATGCATTGCAGTTCTCAAGGTGAGAGAAAATTAATGCATGTATGACCTTATGTAAATCAGGAAGAGACACTAATGACCTGCTTTGACATCTTTTTGAACTGAAAAAAAGCATGACTGGAAAACATTTTTTCCGTGATCATCAAAACGGAGATCTGCATTAAGGACCATGACCTCAAAATTATCATTGTTGGATTTTAAAAACTTTTGGGACAGCCAACATTTAAAGTCTGTGTAAAGCAAGAATAAATATGTGTTCTGAGTTTGACATACCACAGAAAAGTGTGTTGTTAACCACCCTGCCAAATTTGAATGATTTTAAAAATCGACAAATATATGAAATTAGGCTTCAAAGTTGTGTAAAAGTCAGCCTATTTCTCTTCTCCCAAAGACTCGGCCCCCGCCCCCTATCAAGTGTCACCTGTCAATCAAAGTCACCACTTCTACAAGAAACATGGACGCTAGGTCTGAGAGCTTTCTGCCGCTAACTCAGCTGCCAACTCGGCCGCTAGCTCAGTGGCTAATTTGGCGGCTAGCACGGCGGCTAACTCAGCTAACTGGCTAACTGTAAACTGTAGCAGTAGTAGTGTGCACTGAATGTATTTATACCTACAGCAGCAGGGGCGGGTTTATGCTAAACACCGCCGCGTTTCAGACCCGCCCACTAAATCCTGAACACAGAATCTTGAAACACAGTTTGTGAAGCCTAGCTCCACAATTCAAATCTAAATGGTTTAAATGCTTTTTACACCTTTTTTAGAAATACATTTATGACTTATTTAATGTGTTTCAAGAAGAAAATGTCTGAATTCACTTTACACAGTCTTTAACATCACTGAGGCAGGCAAACAGATCATCAAGGCTGCTGGGGTTGTTGGGTTAAAGAGGGACATATAACAGTGTGTCATCTGCATAACAGTGGTGGGAGATACTTTGTTTTCTGAATGATCTGGCTGAGAGGAAACATATAATGAAAACAGCAGTGGGCCCAGGATAGCGCTTTGAGGAGCACCCAAATTGAAATGAGCAACAGAGGATCAGGAGTTTGCCATTACACCAGAAAAGATTCTACTGGAGAGGTATGAACGAAGTAAATGGTAGAGCACTTCCTTTAAGACCAAACCAGGTTTCTAACCTTGGGTTGGTCTTAAGGTGTTTCTTAAAAGGCAGTGCAAAAATCTAAAAGCAGCATGACTGTGCAGTTATCTATCAGCAGTTAGAAGTAGATAATTATAAACTAGGGCTGGGTATTGCTACTCCATACCAGGCAGGGAGTTCTGGTCCTCTGCAATGATGCCAATGCGGAAGTAACTTAAAACTGCATTCTATCAAAAGGCCACCAGGGGGCGACCGTTTTGGTGTCAAAAGGACTTCCGTCTCTATAAAAGTCAATGGAGAATTCACCAACTTCTCACTTGATTTTTAACCTCAGTAAACATTTTCAAAATGTGTTTATGATCTCAATCGCTAGTTTAAAGCATTCTTCAATGCAGTATGATGTTCATTTGTGAAATTTTGGCATCCCTGATTTTATATTTGACGATAAAGCACGGTATGCATTAGGGTGTGGCTACGTCGTGATTGACAGGTTGATTGATTCACAGGTTCAGGAGCGCGGACAGATATAGGTTTCTATCTGGGTTTCCTGATGCTCATATAAGTAGAATCCATGTTTTTATTTTTCCCGGCATGCACCTGATTTTTTCAAGATGGCGCTGCTCAGATCCGAAACTTTTGGCCTCCGAGCAGCAGTCCACAAACCAATGGGGTACAGTCTATGCTCCATACCTTTAAAAGGTATAAATGGATACCAAGTAGTATTGAAACATCTCCCGTCAAACGATACCTGCAATCGATCCTTTTTGCATCCAGAGCTAGAAAATATGACTATTTCTATGGACTTAACCTTAGCTAATCAACGTGACCACCATGCTGGTTTCAAGCATTTTGTATTTAATAAGAATGTGAAGACTTTCAAAAATGTATTTGTGTAAAAAGTGGTGGAATTTTATGCAATTTAATGTTTCTATTCACAAGATGGGTATTGAATGAAGTACTCAATTGGTATCAGTATCACTTTAAGGGGACTTGGATTGGTAATGATATTGTAATCATTTTTTAAATGATACCCAGCCCTATTAGAAACCTTCAGGAGGGCTGTCTCTGTACTGTGCTGAGCTCTAAAACTAGACAGAAAACTATAATGTATCAGGACTATATTAAGTATCATTGCTAGTGATAAAAGATATTTTACCTTTCTCAAGCCCCTTAGATAAAAATGTGATAATTGGTCTTTAATTATTTAGTTAGAGAACTATCAATTAACAGAATAAGACGACCCACAAGAGGGGAATATCTCTTATTAGAGATAATGTCTACACCACAGGTAGAGGATTTAATTTGGGAAATTACTTTGTGTCCTGAGGAGATGGGTAGATGTTGTCGGTGAAGTGAAATTAGAGACCTAATGCTTTCAATCCTCCCAATATAATGAGCAGTACTGAATGGACCATTGAGGACAGAACTGATGGCATAGAATAAGAACTGGGATTGTGATTGTTTTTGGATATTATGTCAGAAAAATATGCTTATTTTTCATCTTTTACTGCTTTCTGGTAGTGTCTCATACATTCCTTAACCCTCCTGTCGTCCTCCTGGGTCAAATTGACCCCGTCTGTTTTGACTGTTCCTTCTTTCCTCCCTTCCTTCCTTCCGTCTGTCTGTCCTTCCTCCCTCCCTCCTTCTCTCCTTTCCTTCCTCCAATCCCCCTTTCTTCCTTCCTTCTGTCCTTCTTTCCTCCCTCCCTCCCTCCCCCTTCTTTATGTTCTTCCTTCCTTCCTTCCTTCCTTCCTCCCTTCCTTCTTTCCTCCCCATTACCTTCCTTCTTTCCTCTGTCCTTCTTTCCTTCCTTCCTCCCTTCCTCTTTTCCTTTCTCCCTCCCTCTCTCCTTCCTTATTTCCTCCCTTCCTTCCTTCCCTCCTTTCCTTCCTTCTTCCTCCCTTCCTTCCTCCTCCCTTGCATCCTTCCTTCCTCCCTCCCTTTCTTCCTTTCCTTCCTTCCTTCCTCCCTCCTTTCCTTCCTTCCTTCTTCCTTCCTCCATTCCTCCCTCCCTTCCTTCCTTCTTCCTCCCTTCCATCCTTCCTTCCTCCCTCCCTTTCTTCCTTTCCTTCCTTCTTCCTGCCTTCCTTCCTCCCTCCTTTCCTTCCTTCTTCCTCCCTTCCATCCTTCCTTCCTCCCTCCCTTCCTTCCTTCTTCCTCCCTTCCTTCCTTGATTCGAGGACAACAGGAGGGTTAAGTGAGAATCTGGAGACTTAGGTAGCTTCCATTTGCTTTCCAATTTTCTGCAGAGACGTTTCAATGATCGAGTGTGATCATTTAGCCAGAAGAAGGGTGTTTGATTTTTTTAGCTTTCTGGTTTTTCTGAGTGGCAATGCAGTCAAGAGTGGAAATACAGTCACTGTTAAAATAGGTTAATGGTTCATCTGGACTGTGTGGAGATGTTGTAATGGGAGGAAAAGACCAATTGGAAAAAGCATCACTTGAATTTGGCTGCGGAGTCAGCAGTAAAAACGTGGATGACTATGTGATGGGGGAGAGGAGAGAAGAGGAAAGGAAAGAGGCGCTTTGTGGTCAGATACAAAGACGTCCACTGACTCTTCATTCTCTGGGCAGAAACCATAAAAAAGCACCAAGTTGAGGTAAGTATGAGTAACACCTTTAAATGACTGAAAGAGGCTGAATTATACAACTTGAATCAGACACTCACCGAACATATGAAGGGTCAAGGAAAATGGAAAACGTGTAGACGAGTCTGCCGGGGTCAACCATGTCCCAATTACTGCAACATAGTCCAAGCTGTTAGAGACAATCAGATCATTAATTATGAATAATTTGATGTGACACAGGTTGCAGGTATTAGCATAACAGTAAAGGATAGATAGAAGTAGTTAATTTGCATTTTCCTTCTCAATTTTCTGGAAATTCTGCTCAAACTTGCATTGCATTTGGATGTAAACTTTGCTATAAACACCACATCTGTCAATATTGTGCTACTAAGCATCTCTGTATAATTTCTTTTTGTGATATTTTAGTGGTAGCAGCAGCAGCTCATGTGGAGGATTTGTGTGCTGTCTGGTCTCATGCTCTCACCTCTGTGCTGCAGAAATGAAGTTGTCTTGTAACTGTGCAACGTTACATGCACTGATTCTACTTAAATATGCACAGAGGGCCTCATTAATGGAAGTGCTAGTTCAGTTCCTCTGTAGAGCATGTACGGCTGTGATGGGTTTTTTCCACAGACATGGCATGAACTGTTCTCACACTCAAAACTGAACTTCCTGACATGCAGAATCATTTAACACATTTGGGATTATTCTTTGAGTGTCTGCCTGTTATTAAACTACTCAAGAACAGAACACATTAGTGCAGGCTAAGCAGAACAGAACAAACTAGACTGAAGTGAAAATCAGGACTGAAATACAAACTGGACTAATGAGGAGATTAGGTCTAGGTGGGTAGATGGGTGAGGAGAAGCTCTGCTGATTTTTTAAATATTACCCAGAAAACCTCTTAATAAGAAACCAGAACACTGCATCTTATCCAAGAATATGCTCAGTGTTGGGTAACTAGTAACATGTGATGACATAACATAATTTAATTAGAAAATAAATGTAACTGTAATCTGTTACAGTTACTGACGAAAATGTTGATGATTACAGAGGAGGTTACATCTGAAGTCAGACCTTTAAGATTCTGCTCAGGAGGGTTTTTACCTATTTTTTAAATATTTAACATGTTACTGAATACATATATTGCTGTTTTTAATTCTTTGTAATCAATATTTTTTATTATATTTAGTAAATAAATCATGACGTGGGCTTATTTGGAGCACACATGGGCTTAAATGGAGTCACAGTACCAATTAAACCCACTTTATTCATCAAATATCTTTATGTTATATTCCAAAATCTACATGAACTAATGAATACATTTTCAAATGAGAGATAAATGTTGCTTTATAAGAAATGATCTCCCTTATAAATCATGTCAGTATCCATGAAAAACAGCTGGACTTAGATTTTAGGAAGGTAGGAAGGAAAGAAGGAAGGAAGGAAAGAAGGAAGAAAGGAAAGAAGGATGGTAGGAAGGAAGGAAAGAAGGAAGAAAGGAAAGAAGGAAGGAAGAACAGATGGAAGGAATGAATGAAGGAAAGAAGGAAGAAAGGACAGATGGAAGGAGGGAAGGAAAAGGATGGTAGGAAGGAAAGAAGGATGGTAGGAAGGAAAGAAGGAAGGAAGGAAAGAAGGAAGAAAGGAAAGAAGGATGATAGGAAGGAAATAAGGAAGAAAGGACAGATGGATGGAAGGAAGGAAGGAAGGAAGGAAGGAAGGAAGGAAGGAAGGAAGGAAGGAAGGAAGGAAGGAAGGAAGGAAAAAAAGGACAGATGGAAGGAAGGAAAGAAGGATGGTAGGAAGAAAGGAAAGAAGGAAGGAAGGAAGGACAGATGGAAGGAAATAAAGGAAGGTAGGAAGTTGAGAAAGAAGGAAGGAAGGAAGGAAGGAAGGAAAGAATGAACGAAGAAAGGAAAGAAGAAGGGAAGAAAGGAAAGAAGAAGGGAAGAAAGGAAGGAAGGACAGATGGAGGGAACATTTACCCTAACAGATGTAAATTCTGTCCTTTGGCTTGATTTGTGTTTTTCGGTAACATGGCCAAGCAGGATGAGGACAAGCTGCAGCGCGTCATTAAGACGGCCGGCAGAGTCTTTGGGTGCAATCAGACCTCGGCTTCTCAGTTGTGTAAAGATCTGGATTTTTGAGCAAGGCTGAGCGCATTCCTCAGTGACCTTACTCATCCTTTACACAATAGATTACAACAAAGCCATCGAGGTCGGGGAAGGATGCTTCCTTCCTTCCTTCCTTCCGTCCATCCTTCCATCCATCCTTCCATCCATCCTTCCTTCCTTCCTTCTTTCCTTCCTTCCTTCCTTCCTTCCTTCGGTATGTAATGCACAGAAAGACCATCAGATTGTGTTATGGTTGCTATAGATACGGGTTGTGTTATGGTTGCTATAGTTACAGGTTATGCTTTAGTGTATAAACGAAGAATAACACAAATCACTGCTGACATAAGAGATCCTGCTGGAGACATTTTTAAAGTTGAGTTTCATTTTTTCATCTTCCTTCCTTCCTTCCTTCCTTCCTTCCTTCCTTCCTTCCTTCCTTCCTTCCTTCATTCATTCCATCCTTCCTTCCTTCCTTCCTTCCTTCCTTCCTTCCATCCTTCCTTTCATCCTTCCTTCCTTCCTTCCATCCTTCCTTTCATCCTTCCTTCCTTCCTTCCTTCCTTCCTTCCTTCCTTCCTTCCATATTTCCTTCATGTCATCTGTCCTTCCTTCCTTCCTTCCTTCCTTCCTTCCTTCCTTCCTTCCTTCCTTCCTTCCTTCCTTCCTTCCTTCCATCCTTCCTTCCTTCCTTCCTTCCTTCCATCCTTCCTTCCTTCCTTCCATCTTTCCTTCCATCCTTCCTTCCTTCCTTCCTTCCTTCCTTCCTTCCATCCTTCCTTCCTTCCATCTTTCCTTCCATCCTTCCTTCCTTCCTTCCTTCCTTCCTTCCTTCCTTCCTTCCTTAACAGTCTGTTGAGCTCAGAAAGTTACATTTCTACTGTAATGCAGCCTTTAAAAGCAGGAAAAGACACTTATTCCATATCATGATATTACGATATTCAAAATCTAAGACAATATTTATAAACTACTGTATCTGTATCCGCACTTTGACCACTTGAATTTCCCTCTTTGGGATAATAAAGTTGACTTTGACTTTAAGAAGTGTAACACAGGAAATCTTCCATTTAGGTTTTTATTGCTGCTATTGTTGCTTCCAAAGCGTTTAAAGGAAGCTTTTACAGAGCTGGATAATGAAAGCAACAACTAATGTGATTACTTACTTTTGCATGTTGAGTAATATGTTTTTAAACGAGTGATTGCATTTCTCCAACAACACTGCTTACAACTGTGTTTTTTGATCAATATGCATGGCCTTTGTTCATTTTCTGTTGTATTCCACTTGAATCATTAATCATTTCAAGATGTTTAATCAGTCCAGGAGGATTGGACGGTCATCACGGAGCCCATCAGCCTCGTATTTAACATGAAGGTGTGGTGCATTTCTTCTAAACCTGATTAAAGTCCAACTGGGATTGAAATATTATCTTTGTAAAGGAATGTGTGGTTTAGAGTCAGTACGCACAAGTTTTCCAATAGCTTTGTTCGTGTGATGTTTGTTCCTTTCTTAGTCATAAAAATAACCAGTCAAATTGAGTCATCGGCTTTTAGTCTTGAGTAACAGTCACCACAGGTTTATTGATCCATGTGATTCACTCGATTCTCCTGCAGAGACTTCCAGCCTTTATCTTTTCAGTCTGACTAAGAGTTGCTGCCGTGCATTACAGTGTGTTCATCAAAGACACTGACTGTGTGACTAATTAATGAGCCTTGATGAATACAGAGGGAAAATCTTCACTTCCAGCAACCCCTCGTGAAGATTTTTCATTAAAATGCACATTTTTATTCATCTACGAAAAAACCTGCCTGTAAAACTTAAAAGTATTAAAAGAGTGGCAATCGTGTGTATTTATGTTACTGTCAACAGATATAAATGTGTGTTAGTCTATCTCACAATATGCTTTCTCTATAATGGCCCATTGGTTAATCTGGAAAATGTAAATGTTTCCCTTAACCCTCCTGTTGTCCTCGAGTCAAGGAAGGAAGGGAGGAAGAAGGAAGGAAGGGAGGGAGGAAGGAAGAAAGGAAAAGAGGGAGGAAGGAAGGAAGAATGGGAGGAAGAAGGAAGGAAAAGAGGGAGGAAGGAAGGAAGGGAGGAAGAAGGAAGGAAAGGAGGGAGGGAGGAAGGAAGGAAAAGAGGGAGGAAGGAAGGAAGAAAGGGAGGAAGAAGGAAGGAAAAGAGGGAGAAAGGGAGGAAGAAGGAAGGAAAGGAGGGAGGGAGGAAGGAAGGAAGGAAAGGAGGAAGGAAGAAGGATGGAAAGGAGAGAGGAAGGAAGGAAGGAGGGAGGAAAGAAAGAGAGAAGGAGGGAGGGAGGGAGAAAGGAAAAGAGGAAGGAAGGAAGGAAAGAAGGAGGGAGGGAGGAAGTAAGGACAAAAGGAAGGGAGGAAAGAGAGAGGAAGGAAAGAAAGAGAGAAGGAGGGAGGGAAGAAGGACAGACGGAAGGATGGAAGGAAGGAAGGGAGGAAAGAAAGGAACAGTCAAAACAGACAGGGTCAATTTGACCCGGGGAGGACGACATGAAGGTTAAACTGCTTATATTCTGACCCATAATCATAATTCACATTGATAAATTCTCCATCAATCATTATTACATGTTTGATTAATCCTTAATTCTTCTGTCAGAGAGCAAACACAGTGTATTTTTAGTTTTTTATGTAAATAAAAGACATTTACAATCACTGTATTATGGTCCAGGAGAACATTTTATAGAATATGATGAATACAACATGTTTGACAGGTGTTTCTTTAAATTCGTACATTTGAATATACAAAAATGTTTGTATACTGTGGGTCACATTATGACGTCAGATTGGGGAACTGTGTTTCTGGGACATTAATGAGCAGCACAGGGGCTCCACAAGGGACTGTCCTGGCTCCATTCCTGTTCTCACTGTACACAGCGGATTTCAAATACAACTCTGAGTCCTGCCACATCCAGAAATACTCAGACGACTCTGCTATTGTGGCGTGTATCAGGAATGGACAGGAATCTGAATATAGGGATCTGATAAAAGCCTTCAGTGACTGGAGTCACAAGAACTATCTCCTACTGAACACCTCAAAGACAAGAAATGATCATAGATTTCCGCAGGTTTAAGCCCCCTCTTCAGCCAGTGAATACTTGTGGGGTGGACATCGAGGTGGTGCCAAGTTATAAGTATCTAGGTGTATACCTGTATAATAAGTTGGCTGGTCCCTAAACAAAGACACTCTCCACAAAAAGGGGCAGAGCCGCCTCTTAAGGAAGCTTAGATCTTTTGACATCTGTAGTAAGATGCTGCAGATGTTTATATCAGTCTGTGGTGGCAAGTGTGTTGTTTTATGCTGCAGTCTGCTGGGGAGGCAGCATCAGACACAGAGATGCAAGTCAAAAGAGCTGGCTCTGTGATTGGAGCCATGTTGGACACACTGGAGGAGGTGGTGGAGAGATGCACTGTGAAGTTGTTCGAGGCCATCTTAAATTACCCGGATCATCCGCTACACAACACCTTTATGGACCAACAAAACAGCAGTGGACGGCTCCTCTCTGTCCGTTGCAGGACGGAGAGATTTCGAAGATCCTTCGCTCCTACAGTCATCAGGCTGTCTAATTCTTCAATAATTTACAGAAGAGCTAACAGACTAACTGAATTTCCCATCGGGGATAAATAAAGTAATTTTGAATTTGAATTTAGGGAAAGTTGAGCTAAAATAAATGTGTATTTGGTGTTTGTACGGCTCTCAAATGTAAAAAAAATGGTTCACATTTGACCCAGAACAGTCTGTAAGGGTTAAATAAAATATTGAGTCATTTCCTAAAACAGCTGGTCACTGTAGGTTTTAGCAAACGTCACTCAAGAAGGGGGAAATCGTGCGTTTATTCAAGGCTATTTTTAGCAGCGGGCTTGGTGCTTTAGGGAGTATTTCCGCCACAGAGGAATAAGACATATGAGGCTTTGGATACACACATTATAATAGTTGTTAGTACATCGATTCATATCAAAAAGAGTTATTGTCAGAAGTGTAGTAGTAGAAGTACTGTCACTTGATTGAAATCATACTAAAGTAAAAGTGAAAGTACTCGTGTGTAAAAATGACTGTTTCTCAAATCTCTTCTTCTGTACTGAGGTCATGAGTACGTTCACACTGAGAAGTATGGAAACTATGGACACTTCTCGCCCTCAAACGGTCGCCATCTTGGCTCCGTAGCAGAAGGGGAGGGACTGCTTTTCAAACAGGAAATGGCGGCCGAGGACATTGTAATTACGGTGAACAACGCCGAAGATGAAGAGCGGTGTGTTAAAATGTTTGGCTGTTTCTCCGCCTCCTGTAGTGAAGTGTACATGAAGTAAATGTGTTTTATTTACCGTGTTGCAGGCGAGGCTCAGTGGATTATTGTTTTTTTTGTATTGACATGTTGATCTGATTGGTCTGTTTTTGATGAGATACATTTGATTAGACAGGGGTTTTTCTAGCTGTTGATCATTTTAAAGCACAAATAAATAACTTACTCAATAATGGATAAATGCTCAAATGTACTTACTAACTAGTTTACTTCATTTTAATCATACTTAACCTTCATGTCGTCCTCCCGGGTCAAATTGACCCTGTCTGTTTTGACTGTTCCTTCTTTCCTTCCTTCTTTCCTTCCTTCCTCCCTCCCTCCTTCTTTCTTTCCTTCCTTCTGTCCTTCTGTCTGTCCCTTCCTCCCTCCCCTCCTTGTCTCTTTCTTTCCTTCCTCCATCCTCCTTTCTTCCTTCCTTCTGTCATTCCTTTCTCCCTCCCTCCTTCTTTCCTTCCTTCCCTCCTTCCTTTCCTTCCTTCTGTCCTTCCTTTTTCCCTCCCTCCTTCTTTCCTTCCCTCCTTCCTTCCTTCCTTCCTTCCTTCCTTCCTTCCTTCCTTCCTTCCCTTCCTTCCTTCTCTCTTTCTTTCCTCCCCCCTACCTTCCTTCCTTCCTTCTTTCCTCTGTCCTTCTTTCCTTCCTTCCTTCCTTCCTTTCCTTCCTTCCTTCCTTCCTTCCTTCCTGCCTTCCTCTTTTCCTTTCTCCCTCCCTCCCTCCCTCCTACCTTCCTTCCTTCCGTCCTTCTTTCCTCCATCCTTCCTTCCTTCCTTTCATTCCTCCCTTCCTTCCTTCCTTCTTCCTCCCTTTCTAAGGGTAAAACTTTACTTTGGATAAATTTCTTCCAATTCAGATCCTTTACTTCAAGTATACAACTAGATGTTTGAATATGTCTGAACACACAGAGATTAAACTGATATTGCAATGATTAGTCGATGAATCAAGTAGTTTACGGACTGAAAATTGAGAAATAATTCATCATATTGCACATTTTTTAAAGAGGAAAAGCAGTTTAATGAAACTCAAATGTGTGAACTCTGTTTCCGAGCCGTCGTGCAGCAAGTTTGTGTCAAACTAGCGAATAAAACAACATTTTTAATGGACTATTTTCTAGGAACATTGCGATGCATCAGATTTAGTTTCAGCTGTCGGCACTCGGATCAATAGAAAATGAATTGGCAGCTGTTATGATAATCGGTTTATAACATAACATATCGGTAATTTATGACATAAAAAACACAAATATTCTCTAGTTTCTGCTTCTTAAAAGTGAGAATTTGCTGCATTTTTTACTGTTTTATATCATGAATATATTTGGGTTTGACTATACGATGGTTTCAGGAATCTGTGATGTATATTTTTCTCATTTTTTTGGACTTTGTGCACATAGAAAAAGATCAAACAAACTTTTTAATGGATTATTTTCTAGGAATATTGCAATGCATCAGATTTAGTTTCAGCTGTCGGCACTCTGGCTGAGAAACATTCATGACCCATAGTGGAGGTCGTGCCCCCCCCCCCAACTTTGGAGGCACTGCTTTTAAAGAATGAATGAAACACGAGGCTTCCTCTTTAAGAATACAAACATCTCTTATCACTATAGATTTAATACCTGGCTGCACATAAGCTGAGTGTGTTTCTATAGCAGGAAGCTTATGTGTGTGTGTGTGTGTGTGTGTGTGTGTGTGTGTGTGTGTGTGTGTGTGTGTGTGTGTGTGTGTGTGTGTGTGTGTGTGTGTGTGTGTGTGTGTGTGTGTGTGTGTGTGTTAGTCTACCACATGTGAGCAGATCTCAGCACAATCACACTGTTGTACTGTGCTGTGTGTGTGTGTGTGTGTGTGTGTGTGTCCGGGAGCCATGAGGTCCTAATGGCACAGCTGACTCCTTGACCAGGAATGTCAAGTCTGTCGAGGCCTCCCACATTAAAATAGCCAGCATGCTCTGTCAGCACACCCTCACTGCGAACACATGGGTGCCTAACAGCTGCCAAAGCTACAGAGCGAAGAGGAGGAGGAGGAGGAGGAGAAGAGGTAGCGGACAGGACGAGGCTGCAATGAGGGGAGGAGACGAGAGGAGGAGGGGAAGGGGAGAATCAAATTACCCTGTAGTCTCCCCCTTCCTCCCTTCCTCCCTTCCTCCTTTCCTTCCACCACTCTTTCCACCCCCCCCCCCCCCCCCCCCCCCCCCACCCTCTTTCTGCTCCTCAAACCAGACTCAGAAAACAAATTAAGCTGTATATTTCTGCACAATACATTCATCTCATAAGTGCTGTGGAGGACGAGGTGGCGGCAGAGCGCGACTAAGCGGCACGTCGTTTTGCACTGCTGTGGATTCCAGTGTGTCAGGAACAGAACAGGCTCCCGGTTGTGTGGAGCCGAAAACTGAGGATGGTCTTTATTACCTTTTAGAGACAGCTGCCGTGTCACTGACAGTCTGTGTGTGTGTGTGTGTGTGTGTGTGTGTGTGTGTGTGTGTGTGTGTGTGTGTGTGTGTGTGTGTGTGTAAGGGAGCAACTGTAAAGCATATGCTCCTCAGGGGTCAGCCTGTAGGTTCAACCATGACCTAGTTTTTTAAGGATATGTCGTGCATGACTTTTCATTCATAGAAGAATAAAATCTCTCTTTTTAGCAGTGTTTAAGGATTGTATCTGAAGGCTGATGTTATATTTCAGCACCTCTTACTAGATAAGATAGAGGTTTATAAGGATTAATTAATAGATTTATTAAAGTTCTGATACATAAATAGTTTCAACCAGTTTAGTCCAGTGGTTCCCAACCTAGGGGTGGGGCCCCTCCAAAGGGTCAGCAGATAAATGTGAGGGGTGGTGAGATGATTAATGGGAGAGGAAAGAAGAACAAACTAAGTTCTGATACACAAATGTGTTTTCATTTTTTGGACTTTTTCTCTAATCTTTGATTTTTGCTGAAATATTGGATCATTTGAACATTTATTGAAATGAAACCATGTGAGAAGTTTATAAGGAAAAATCACTATTTGGTGGAGCTGTTAACAACTCATAGACATCTGAAATGTGAGCCCGACTACACACTGCTTTTTGGTTTTATCTTTAACAATGTGTTGTATTTTAAAAGCTCGTTATATTATCCATTGTGTCAAATCTTCATCTGAAAAGTAACTAAAGCTGTTAAATAAATGTAGTGGAGTAGAAAGTACAATATTTCCCTCTGATATGTAGAAAGTACTGTACTGCAGTAAAGTACAAGTACCTCAAACTGTACTACAGTAAAAAACAAGTACCTCAAACTGTTCTACAGTAAAGTATAAGTACCTCAAACTGTACTGCAGTAAAGTACCTCAAACTGTACTACAGTAAAGTACAAGTACCTCAAGTACTACAGTCAAGTACCTCAAACTATACTACAGTCAAGTACCTCAAACTGTACTGCAGTAAAGTACACGTACTTCAAACTATACTGCAGTAAAATGTAAGAAAATAGTTTAAAAAATACACATTTCAACTTCCAAGAGTCAAAGTTGACATCTTCATGTCATGTTTCCATCTGACCAACAGTCTGAAACCTGAAATATAATCAGTTGTTTTGTAATAAAAGCATTAAATTGTCATATTTGAGAAGCTGAAGCAGTAAATATTTAGTAATATTAAAACAACTGCCAATTAATCTTCTATAATAATTACAGCTCTGCAAGCATCTGATTCCTCTCTTGGTTTGATGTGTTTGACACCGGCAGATCCTCACAGGTCAGAGGTCACCGTTGACCCATACTGGATGTCCTTATCAAAGTGTACAAGTGATTTTAATGAGTATCATCACCAACTTTTACCACATTATGTCACTAACATACTACAAACTAGCATCGCTCTTGCATGCTAGCATAGCATACTCAAACTAGCATACTCTTTACTCATACTGCGATGTTTATCTTCATTATCTGCATCAGAACCATGACATCACTTCCTTTTCTGGGGCTGAAAATGTTCACGTAATCGTAACTTAATGGTTACTTTTCATATATATTCATAAGATCAGTTTATAAAATACGATGCATTGCCATAAGAGTTAAAATATGATCTAGCTCAACCTGCTAAAATATTAAATATGTCAAAATTAAGCAAATAAAATGTTGCTGGTTGCAGATTTTAAGCATTTTTCACCATTTTCAGATATTTAGCAAACTGATAAATGGGGAAAAATATTAAAAATGATGAGGAAAATCATCAGATGCAGCCTTAAAACGACAATAATCCTGCTCTAGGTGTGAATATTGGTGGATTTCACCAGTATGAGCTTCTCATTCTTCTCTTCTCTGTGAATGACGCAACGTTTGGAAAATATTGGTTATGATTTGCTGTGAGGTCTGCGAGCAATAAAAGAAATAAACATGATGATGATGATGAAAGGATACTCGAGGACATCCTGATCGTTTCAGAGCTGAAGCGATTAGCCGATCAATAGAAAATGAATTGGCAGCTGTTTTGACAATCGGTTTATCATATTTTTTTGTCATTTATGACGTAAAAAAACAAATATTCTCCAGTTTCTGCTTCGTAAAAGTGAGAATTTGCTGCATTTTTACTGTTTTATATAATGAATATAATTGGGTTTGATTATCTGATGGTTGCAGGAATCTGTGATGTATATTTTTCTCATGTTTTTGACTTTGTGCACATAGAAAAAAAGATGAATCAGCTTAATTAATAATGCAAATAAAGGTAACTTTCAGTCGCTCGTCTTCAAGAATGAATCATTTTCTTTCCACATGAATCCAGGAGCTTAAAAATATACAGTCACAACATTTGGTATTGCATTTAAAGTTGCTTTAATTAAGGAAGTGTTATACTTTTCACTCTAGGAAAGAAAACAAAAAATAATAATAATAATAATTTGGGAGGTTTGAGTCACAACTTCATTTTAAGAAATTAACCTTTTATTTTAAGTCTTGAAATTCTTTTACACAATACAATTTCTTTTTAAATCTTAATAAGTATTTCAAAATATCTTTTTTTTTTCTTGCTGGTTTTTGTTCAGTAATATCTTTCCTATAAGTAGAATCTCATTTCAATATAGTTCTCTCTTTTTTTTTGGAAAACAACAACAGCAACAACAACAACAACAAAAAAACTAGGAACAAATCAAATAAAATAAAAAACAGAAACATCCATCGCTGCGTTTCTGTCTCCAGGTTCTTCACGTGATGGAAGATGTTGGAAGTTACGTCAGATTTTGACTTGAAAAAAAAAAAAGGATCCGAGCTGGTTTTTATTAGAAAGATGTTCATACCGTCCAGCTCAGGCTGATGATGTCCCCAAAAAAAACACAAGAAAACAAGACTCATCACTGACTTTTCTGACTCTTTGCAGTGTGGAAGAGTCATTTATATATATATATATATATATATATATATATATAGAAGAAGGTCAGTGTATCCGTCCAAAAAACTGCCAGATATTTGGACCCTCGGAAGTATATAAGTGGCAATGTGGGAGCAAAAAAACAAAAAGAAAACGAGCACCGGAAAGTCCCATAAAATATCTGTATGTTGCCCCACAGAAAAACACACACACACACACTCACACACATAAAATCCAGTCCTTTCCTCAATCCTTTCCTCCTCTCCCTCTCCTCCTTTTCTCTTCTCCTTTCTTTCCGGCTCCTCCTACAACCAGGGATGCTCTGGTGTGTGAAGAGACGCTTTGCTGTAACGGATGCTCACTGTAAAATAATAATAATATAAGTTATACTTTTTTTTGTTGAAAGATATCGCCACGATCGTATGTATAACATAAAACCCAGCTGATACACACTGTCATTGACTACTGGAGTCAAAATCTTTTTAAACATTTTTTTCTTTCTATGTTTTGTTTTTTTAGTCTGCGATGCCTCTTTGTTGTTTTGGGCTTTACAGATAATCCTCTCAGTAACTTTCCCTGTAACATTTTTTGGGTAATCTTTTTCAATTAACAGCCTGCTGCTGCTGCTGGTGTTGATGCTGCTGAGGCTCCATGTTGTTTGACAGCTCTGCATCTGTTCCACATCAAATGCAAACATGCACAGAGTGACAGCCGGCTTTCTTTCTCTTGTTCTATCTATCTCTCTCTAAATACATATATATTTATATATGTGTGTGTGTGTGTAATATTCCTCTCGTTCATTCATCTGACCGACTTACAAAATATCCCACAAACTAGGAGGAGAGACCTGGACTGGAACAGGAGTACAATGGATGCTAGTTCTCCTTCTCTCTCTCTCTCTGTCTTTCTTTCTCTTTCTCTTTTTTAAACTAAGCAAGGAAAACATCTTAAACAGCTCGACTCCTCCTTACTCTTTAAATATAAACTATGTTGCAGATAGGAAAGCATTCATTGGCTTCATGTTGTAGTTATAAAAACCAATCTGCTGGTTTTAGAAGATTCTCTCTTTCCTTTCTTTTCTTCTTAATTTTTTAACAATAAAGCACTCGTTTTCTCCTCTCTCTTTCCTTTTCTCTTTCTCTCAACTAATGAGACCAACTCATTTTTTAAACATTGAATCCACTTTTTTTTCTTTTAAATCATTTTCACTGATTCACACACAACCACTCCTCTCTCTCACCTCTAACAAACATTTTTTTTCTTTTTTCTTGTTTTAGGATAATACACCAATAATTTCCCCCCTGCAAATGTACTGTTTTTGTTTTTTAAGTAGGCTATTACAGCACGATTTGTCATGCACTTTCTGTCATATTTTATATTCTTTTCTCTGCAAAATCACCCCCCCCCCCCCTTTATGTTGCACATCTCCTAATTTAATAGCCTCTTTTTCCTCCTCTTCTTCTTCAATCGTCATCCACGTCGTCCCCCTCTGACTCCTCTCCTCTCCTCTCGTACATCTTATCCCTCTGCCTCTCCTGGATCTCCTTCATCTCCTCGGCGTATCTGCTGAAGGCCCCTCCGAACTTGCCCCACGCCTTGAAGGGGATGGTGATAGAGTTCCTGTAGCTGGGCTTCACCTCACTCACGCGCAGGAACACCCCATACTTGTTGGAGCCGACGTCGAAGAAGAACCTCTTGGAGTCCACCATGATGGAGGTGCCTTCGGGGAGCTCGTTGTAACCCACTCCTCCTCCTGCAGAGCTTGCACCACCTCCCAACTCATCATCATCTCCTCCGTAGTCGTCTATGAGCTTTGCAAGGGCGTCTCTGAACTCTATCAACCCCTGTGCAGGAAGCGCAATGGTCTGCCCAGCCAGCATGCCACCCACTGGGCCCCCAACACCAAAACCAGGCCCTCTGTTGACCGTCTGCCTGATGCGAAGGAACCTCCCACGCTGGTTCTCCTTCAAGTCCAAGTAGTACTTACGGTTCTCCCTCACCAGGAACTCACTTTTCAACGCTCTCCTCGGCCCTGCATCCTCTCCTGCAGCGCCGGTCGACTGTGCAATCTGCTCCGGGCTGCTGGGCCCCAGCTGGGCGTAGTGCTCGATGAAGTCGCCGAGGTAATCCCGGAACTCTGCAGCCACCGACAGGGAGAGGGTGAGCCGGCTTTTGGAGCCTCCCGCACCCACCTCGGCGATTTTGATGAAGCGGCCCTTGTTGTTCTGCTTCACGTCCAGATAGAAGCGTTTGTTTTGGATGTCGAGACGCTTGGACGCCAGCTCCTGGGTCTCCTGGTCACGCTGGAAGTGTTGGAAGCCGCCGCCGCCACCTCCTCCTCCGCCTCCACCTCCTCCCATTCCTCCTCCTCCACCTCCGCCGCTACCTCCACCTCCGCCGCTACCTCCACCTCCTCCTCCCCCGCTGCTACCACCGAGCTCACTCCCGCTGTCTCCATCCGCCATCTTCATCAACTCCTCTCTCTCTCGCTCTCTCTCTCTTGCTCTCTCTCCACTCTCGGCTTCTGCTGCTGCTCCTGCCCCACTGTTCCTTTCTGCGTGCGCGCACCCTGCCGAAAAGCTCGCCCCCATCACTTCGTCCCTCGTTGACACACTTTGCGTCACCGAGCGTTCTGATGGGATGACGCGACTGTCACTCTGAACGTGCGGCGTTCCTATTGGTTCCTTCACTTTTGGTCCCTCGCTGACACGCTTCGCGTTACCGAGCGTTCTGATTGGCCAAGTTGACTGTCACTCCAAACTTACGGCGGTCCTATTGATCCGTCACTCTTCGTCCCTCACCGACACACGTCGCATCACCGAGCGTTCTGATTGGACAACCTCCTTTATTAAACCCGTCACTTTTGTCAGTCACGCCCCACTTGTTATATCTCTGCTCAGCCATTGGCTTAGAGTCAGGTTCTGTTTGCTTACTTCTCCTTGTGAAATCTCCTCTCTTTTTAAAATGACATAATATGTTTTTTAATTTTATTGGCTGCAGTTGGGAAATGTGTCAACATCTCGTTGTTATTGTGGACAAGAGTTCAGGGAAATGTTTACAAAATAGTTTGGTGACTACTTATAGGTTATATTGGCCAATATGAGTAAAACTAACTGGTTTGTTATTGTTAGTGGAAGATGTTTGACTAAACCCTTTACATACTGTTCATATTCTGTCTCATAATTAGCCTCTACAACAAGTCACATTCATAAATTCCCCCATCAGTCATTAATAAATGTTTGATTAATTATTCAAAAGACATTCAAAATCACTATTTTATGGTCCAGTATACTATACTTCCACCACAGCTCAACAGGGAAACACTAAGAGGGAATTTGATGCTAAAAAGACTGTAAATGTAATGAATATAATACTAAAATAACTCAAGCAAAATGTACTCATAGTATTAAAAGTAGAAGCACTCATGTGGAAAAAGGGACCATGCAAGTTTAATATCATCATTATTATTATTAGGTAGTTTTAATGCTTACAATGGTAGTTAAATCTATAATAATGCATCATATTTTATAATAAATACACACACATTTGATAACATAATTGCATCTGAAGGTTGGTGTTTTTAGTAATGAACCCACTTTAATTTCAGTTCAGGTTCACCAGAGCGGAGCGTTCACTGAAATGTTTGGCCTAAAAAAAAAGAGTTAAGTTTCCACTGTCCTACATTTTACCACAGGTGTCAAAAAACACACAAAAATCAGTTCTAAATATTAAATTAGACCACAAACTGTTCACTTGAGTTAACAGCTTGAGTGTTGCTCAACAGGAAATATGACAATTCAGTTTTTGAAATTGCACTTTTATCACGTTGGTTGAGAGAATAAGTTAATTAATTATTAATACTTTATGTTACTGTTTTCTGTACTTCTCTACATTTCAGACACACTTTCATTCTCCCTCACAGCTGTAATTACTTCGCAGATTAATGTTTTATACACAAAACATGCTATAAGTTTAGAAAATATGATGCATTATTATAAATAGTAGTATATAAAGTGGTAGAATTAGCTCCACCTCCAACAGCAATGTTAAAATGTCATTTACACACTGATATATGAGTGCTAATTATCTCATATTAATAATATTATAACTATCTAAAAGCAGCGATTCTGCATAACAGGCACATTTTGTTGCCAATATTTACACCTTCACTGAAATAAAACTTGAATGCAGAACATATTTCAGCAGTGTGGTATTATAATAGAATATACTGTAATATACTGTAATATACTGTTTACTGTTTACTGCAACTGTCATTACACAGCAGTACAATGAAACTGGATGTGCAACTTCCTGAAAGATAAGATGCTAGATAAAGACAAGGATGTAAATAGAACTACAAGAAATAAACAACTAAAAACAACACTGTTGAATTTACATGATACTTGTGGTGGAAAGTAACTGAGTATATTTACTAGAGTACTGCACTGAAGTACAATTTAGATATACTTGTACTTTACTGTAGTATTGCTTCACTATTAATGATGTCATATATAATAATATATCAGTCAGAGGGACAAAACCACTACTTTTACTGTAATACTGCATACTACATCACTCATAATACTGCAGTACTTTTACTGTAATACTGCATACTACATCACTCATAATACTGCAGTACTTTTACTGTAATACTGCATACTACATCACTTATAATACTGCAGTAATTTTACTGTAATACTGTATACTACATTGCTCATAATACTGCAGTACTTTTACTGTAATACTGCATACTACATTGCTCATAATACTGCAGTACTTTTACTGTAATACTGCATACTACATCACTCATAACACTGCAGTACTTTTACTGTAATACTGCATACTACATTGCTCATAATACTGCAGTACTTTTACTTATATACTTATCCCACCTGCAGCTATATTTATGCATTTAGTAGATTATTATTGCAGTACTCAGCTCTGTCTATAGATGGCAGTACAGGTTCAGTTGCCTCTCAGGTAAGTTTTCAGGTTTCTCTTCACAGTTCCTCTCAGCTGTTTGTGACAGCAGCAGCAGTCGGAAATGTGCTTCTTCAGCACTTTATCTGTCCTGTGTTGTGAATCCCTGAGCCTGTATGTATTATAGATTTCATATGTTAACTGGTGATGAAAAAGATAGATTCACTGTTAAAGGAGGTGCAGTGGTTTAGTGAATGAACCTCAAGTCCTGAAAGCATCAGAAAAGTATTTAAATGCAGGGCTGTAGTCAAAATCTTAAGAACTTTTAAGAGGTTGTTAGTACAGATTCCTCCAGCAGAAGACCCCTGAGAGATTATAGACTATAACCAACAACCAAACCCTATCATTATTATGATCTATAATCACTATTATCGCCCATAAATGTAATTTCTCTCTAAGTTATGGTCTAAATCTTGTTTCAGAGTTCTTCTAACACTGTTAATTCAGCTGGAAACAAAATCCATTTCATTTTAAGTTCATGGTTTGTGGTATTTCTTAAACACTTCTACTTCGTTGATTTGGATGAAAGCGTCTGCCGAATGACAAAATGTAAATTTAAGTCATATTCAGGAGTCATTTTAGATTTTTAATGCCAACAAAAATTAGAATCAGCCTGTATATGAACTCCTGCCTCAAAATGACCTGAAGTACAGTCCTACAGCCTTGTTTGAGAAGACAACAGCACACAGCGTTGTGGTTTTTCATGAAAATCAGACACACTAATAACTGCATTTATGAATGTGACACAATCTGAGACATAGATCAAAGATTGAGGTAGAGTCTTTATGAAAGCACAAATGCAGGAACACCAGACAAACTTCTCACCCTGCCTACCAGCTCCCAAAAGGTTCAGATCTGTTAGAACAAGTACTTCCATGATGACAAATAGTTTCCTCCCACAAGCAACATCTTCCCCCCAAATCCCCAAATACATAACCTGAACTGAACTAAACAAATGTTACTGGCTTTTTCATACAGCAGGCGAGGCGACAGCAGCCCTCTCTACAGCTCATGCACTTGATTGATTTTAGTCCTGTATGTTGGCATCTATCTATCTATCTATCTATCTATCTATCTATCTATCTATCTATCTATCTATCTATCTATCTATCTATCTATCTATCTATCTATCTATCTATCTATCTATCTATCTATCTATCTATCTATCTATCTATCTATCTATCTATCTATTTATTTATTTATTGTAGTATTGCACATTTCTTAACATGTATTGCCTGTTTTCTAGAGATGCTGTGCTGCCTCGTTGTTCCTGTAGCAATGACAAGTACTTTTAACCTTGAACCTTTGAAAACACTTAACCCTCACTTACTGTTAGGGGTCAAATTTGACCCATTTTTACATTTGAGAGCTATAAAAAAAACTATACCTCTCCTAATGTGACACCAAATATACAAAAATTGAGATATAATCCATGATTTTTTTATATAAGCAAATGTCAAATTTGACAGGCATTTATTAAAAAATAAAAAAATTCTTCATTTTCAAGAAAATGTTCTCCTCGACCATATATTAGTCGTGAATGTCATTTTCCCCTATAAATTGAACTAGAATACACTCTGTTTGCTCCCTGACAGCTTCATTAAGGATGAATAAACATGTATTAATAACAGATGGTGAATTTATGAATGTGAACTGGTGTAGAGGCTAATTATGAGTCAGAATAGGAACAGTATGTAAAGGGTTGAAGAAGAACAGGCTGAATGTCCATTTTTACTCTGTTTGTTAGTGGCAGCGAACAAAATAACCCCCTCTTCTCTTCTCGTGCGTGTAACGAGGCCAATAAACCTAGAATTTGGGATCAGTGGAGGAATGTTCATGTAGGTTAAAATATGCAATTTTTCTTCCTGTCTGTAAATTTTTTGTTTAATTATGATCTTAGAGGTGCATGTGTTTGTGGTGGATCGTATTATAATTATATCAGTGGTTTGGTTATGAAAGTTCTTGATGCATTTATAGAGAAAAGTTTAAGTTTGCTCTCAAGTAGCAGTAGATAAGTATAATCAGTTAAAAGATGATTAAACATGAGGAACAGTTAATTTGTAAAGTTTTAATAATCATCATTTTTATTTAAGCAATCTGATTCCACAGTGATAAAACAACAACAAAATCAAATAAAACATTTCTTAAAATTCAAATTTAAATACATTAAAACTATACAAGTGCACACACACACACGCACGCGCACATGCACACACACACACACACATTTGAATATTGCACGCCACCCTGTTTGATTTTTGATGAAACTTTGTGCTTATTTTTCTTATAAAGCATCTTATTCTATCATAGTCGATCCTATTAGGATGAGATGTTGTTCCAAAAAAACCTTTAAATCAATATCATTTTGTCTCAGCGGGACAAAATATATAAGATATCACAACAGTCAGGTGATTATTGTGCAGTGTCAGTAATATTGAGGGTAAGTCGGGTAGTGGGTGAGTTGATTGGAGGAAGGCAGAATCACTCCTGGCAGGCTGCTGTACTGGTAGAAAGAGTCCAGAGGCAGGGCAGAGCTGTACTGCAGGCTGTGTGGATGCACGTATGAAGCAGCGGCTGGAGCTTCCTGTCCTGCTGCTGCTGCTGCTGCTGCTGCTGAGTGATATCTGGGGTACGGTCCCGGCCTGTAAGCCTGCAGCTCGGGGGGGTAATGCATGAACTGAGAGGCGACGTTTGCCTGGCAGGCGTGAGCGAGCGCGTCCTGCACGGTCCTCTTCAGCTTCATCCGCCTGTTCTGGAACCAGTTTCTGATCTGGAAACGGAGGAAAAGTCTCAATATAACAAACATTTTTCACTATTTTCTGATAATAAATTAATAGTTTTAGTCATTTTTGAAGCAAAAATGGAAGAATATAACAAGTTTCAGCTTCTTAAATGTGAAGATTTGCTGATTTTCTATTTCATATATGATGGTAAACTAATACTTTTGGATTTTTGGACACAAAAAAGGATATTTTAATCCTGTAATTGTGGGAAGTTATAACAAACATTTCTCACTTTTTTCAGAAAGTTTATAGACTAAAAAAATCATTGATTGCAACAGTAATTATAATATATAAGATCATCACACTGATATGAGCCATTTAGCAGCAAGATAAGCTATTTTGCTTTCACACTTTAGATGCATTTTACTGATAAAACTTCTTTATTCTACTTTAACTGCAGGAGTTTTACTGCTATTTATTAGCCTAAAAGTTGCTGTGATAGCTCCTGAGCATTTCTAGCACTTTCCTTTCATCCACCAGTCTTTGTGGACAACATGTTGTGAGCGAGGGTCACAACATCTGCTAACAATAAGCATATTTGTGTGATGGGGGGTTATTAAGTAGCTGGTGTCTTCACACACTTATAACAGACAGGTTCAGACACACACACACAGAGAGACACACACACCACATGCACTCACAACATGAGAGGGCAGTGAGCCAGCGGCAGGAATAGACTGTCAGCAGGGGTTTACTTGGCAGGCAGAGCACTGTCTAGTTTAGTAAGCACAACACATCTTTCGAAATAGACCATCTCAGTTCACAACACAGATTTTCAGACATTATCTCCAGGGACTTTTAGAAATTATTTTCCTCAAAACCCCAAATCTCTTTTGTGCACGCGACTTAAACAATTGATAACATTTTAAGAAACTTACAGGCTGTCAGGAAATGGCTGTGGATACCATTAATAATTACATCTACATAAAGCCTGATTCATTTTTTAGAGAGAAATCGCAGGGTCTTAATATGATTGGCAAATAGTGCAAAGTACAATAATGTAAAGAAATTAAGCATACCTTGTGCTTTATTTTTTATTTGCTGGTTCAATACAATGTATTTGACTTTATACATGCATAATAATGCTCCTTTACCTAAAAAATACTGATTCAGGAACTATAAGGAATGTATAATAGAGTTGTAAGGTCAACCTTCCTCCTGTATCCTCAGGAAGTGCATGGCAGGATATTGACAACTGACACCTTTTCTGCTTTACATCGGCGTAGTCCTGCTTCACACTCACTCATGGTCTGTGTGGCTGCAGTTGCATCCTCCCCAACACGAACACACACATTAAATCCTGGGGTTGAACACTCTGCAGAGTCCTTACAGCGGCACTTATTTGTTTGATCTGTACAAAGATGATTGAGATGGATTTGCAAATAATGATTATTATAGAGTGTATGTGCTTGTTTCAACCTTGAGTTTTCCTACCATCACAGGTTTCCCACATCTGACAGTTGGTACAGTCTGTAGTTGTAGTTATGTTGCGCAGTGGCCACTTGCAGGTGCTGTCCTCTGCTATTATGTGGTTCTTCTTCAGACACTGCAGTGCATGCAATTTGCAC
>NC_084984.1:15246245-15303745 GCF_963691925.1 Scomber scombrus
TATCTTCCCTCATCTTTCTTGTTCTTTCTTCCTCTTCTTGCATTCTTTCATTCTTCCTTCCTCCCTTTTCTTTCTTTTTTCTTACGCTTTTTCCCTTTTCTCTTTCTTTCTTCATCTTTCTCCACATTTTTATTTCTTTCTTTCTTTCCCCCTCCTATTTCTTTCTTTGTTTTCTTTTCTTTCTTTTGGACGACTGAAGCTTCATATTAGCTTCAGATCAACTTTTAAATACATTTTTGTGGATTTAGTCCTCCATCACTTCCATTGTAAACATTATGAAGGGATCTTCTAATGGTCAGTATGAACAGGAGGAATGATTACAGCAAGAAAAACACATTTAATGTTCATTTTGGGCTCCTGACTGATGTTTGAAAACTGTGAACTTGTCCTTTAAAAGGTGTTTCCAACCTAAATTACACTAGATTAATGAATGCCTCTTATTTAATAGTAGCATAATATTGTACATACATTAAAGTTCCTCTACGTTGTGCTTTAGTTCAGTGTTTTTGAGTAACTGCATTAAACCACCGAAATGTTCTTTTCACTGTGGTTTCTCTGCACAGCTGTGTGTTTTGGTTTCTCATGTCAGAAAACACACAGATAACAGCGGGAGGACGTTGGAGAATACAGGTCAGTGGTGCACAGGTGTCTCTGTGGAGGGAAGAGGGGAGAGGAGGCACTTCTACAGCCTTGCTCCTTAAATGCATGTATTTTAGCAGATGATAACTCTTGTTCAGCTGTCTGATTTGATCAAATGATGTTCTTCTCTCAGCGTCTTTTATCAACGTCTCCTGCAGGCTGGCTTCACATAACGGCAGATTTAATCATGTCACACTTTAAACAGATAATTTCTGTTTAGATTAGGAGCTAAATGTCTTCTTTAACGTTGCTTTATGCTCCTTTTAAGCCCCTTTTTTAAAATATGAAGCACTTGGTATGTGTAATTAATATTGTGGTAAAGCACTTTGAGCTGCATTTACTGTATAAAAGATGCTATATAAATTAAGTTATTATTGTTATTATAATTATTATGATTATTTGCAGGAGTTTTTCCTTGCTGCTATCACCAAATGCTGCTCATGTGGGAATGTTGTGTCTCTTTAAGCACCACTAGTATGATCTGGGCTAAGTCCTTAATGATATATCGTTATCATATCTATATGCAGATATGAACATGCAAAATATTAAGCAACGATATGAACGATACCCTGCATACTTTGAATGGAGCGGTGGAGAAGATGTCAGCGAAAAAAAAGGCAAAGTCGATGATTTGGTGGAGAAAAACAAATCCTCCTCTATCATATGGAAATATTTTGGGTTTAAGGAAGGAGGACACACAAGACAGCAATGTGTTGTGTAGTACGACCAACATGTTTCATCACTTAAAACAACACCACAAAGCTCTGTATGGAGAGTGCAAGGCGACACAGTCCGACTCAAGTAGGGGAGACCAGGGGCAACTGTAACATATTTGACTTTTTCCTTCATAACTCGCAGATTTCTAGAAGTACAACACTCATCTTTTGATGTAAGAGACTATATATATATATGCTCTAATACATAATGCAGTTAAAATGTTTTCATTAATAAAGACAAGACTATATTAGATTTAATGCAGGAAGTCACAGTGTTACAATTGCCCCCAGCCAAAAAACAAGTCATATTAACCCACTGTATCTCAAATATAAACATACCTCAAAGTAAAATCATATTGCTGCTGTAGTGTCCAATATGTGTAGTAAGTTGTTTTTGGTATATGGTTCAAATTCTTTCAGATGTCAGACTTCATACACATTCAAAGCAAAAGTCTATTTCTATTTTTAGGCGACTATTCTAACTTCCATATAGCTCAAAATCTGTTTTTTTGTTTGTTAAAAACTTCTGCACTTCTCCACAGGGAGAGAGAAACCCCTACTGAGCATGTGCAGAGTGAGTGTCATCACTCTACCTCGCTTCTGATTGGAGGAATTGAGTGTGTTGCCCCCCCGTGTCCTCTACCTCTCAATCATCGTTTGTCCGGCCCAAGCAAGTATCGATTACTGATGCATTCAGTGGCGTAACTACGATGGAGTATTAGGGCCAGGCAAAAAGCCAAAAAAGTTCCGACACAAGAATTAACAGCCAGGCAAATTTTTTTTTTAAATCTGGCACAAGAAAAAAAAACAAAAAAAAAAACAGGCAACAAAAAAAGTCCGGCACAAGAAAAAAAAAAAACAGGCAACAAAAAAAGTCCGGCACAAGAAAAAAAAAAAAGGTCAGACGCAAAAAAAAAAAAGCCAGGCAAAAGACATTAAAAAATCTGGCACAAGAAAAAAAAAAAAAAAAAAAAAAAAAAAGGTCCGACACAAGAAAAAAAAAGCCAGGCAAAAAATATTTAAAATATCTGGCACAAGAAAAAAAAAAAAGACAGTTATTGGTCTGTGGAGTAACTGCACTGTAATGTCCATTTGGTGTAATTATGCTGTTTTATTTAAGTTTTTTTTTTAAATGGTGAAATAAAAACACAAAGACGGAACAGTTTTTAAAAAAACATTTACTGAGTTCATAAGTTCATTTTTCTATTAAATTAAGTGTCTATTTATTTCATTTATTAGTCAGTTTTTGTTTAAAAACAACAAAGGTTAAGAGCTTCCAGGTTTTTAAAGTAGCTTCACATCAGTTTAAAACCTGTCGTCTGTTTGGCTTCAAGCTTTAACTGAACTCTTCTGTCTCCAGGCAACAAACCTCAGGATGGCGTTCGCTTCCTGACGAGCGTCTTTAAGCGTTTCTCTCTGACGGTTTAACATACTCCAGACCCAGATAAGAGAATATCTCCTCCTCTGTTGTCGCTCTCAGGTATCGACTCTGTGATGATTAAAAACGAATTAAAATCATTCTGTATTTAAAATCAGAACAACAGATGGATTGTATAATGTTTACCTGTTTATTATGGAACAGAGCGTGGCTGCTCAGAGACATCGACTTCTCTCGTCCCGCCCAGCGACGCAGCTCTCGTTCAAACAGCTGCAGACAACATGGAATCAGTTTCAGTATCATTCAACCGTCAGTAAAAGCTTTCTAACATTTACTGTCTGATAAACTGATCCAAAACACAAACTCTACAGCTTCACACTTCTTTCCTTCCTTCCTTCCCTACATCTGTCTGTCCATCCTTCCTTCCTTCATTCCCTCTTTTCTTCCATCCTTTCTTGCCTCCTTCCATCTATCCTTCCTTCCTTCCCTCCGTCTGTCTGTCCTTCCTTCTTTTCCGTCCTTCCTTCCATCTTTCCTTGCTGTCCTTCCTTTCTTCCCTTTATCTATCCATCCTTCCTTTCTTCCTTGTCTTTCCTTCCTTGTCTTTCCTTCCATCCTCCCTTGCCTCTTTTCTTGCCTCCTTCCATCTATCCTTCCTTCCTTCCCTCCGTCTGTCCGTCCTTCCTTCTATTCTGTCCTTCCTTCCATCTTTCCTTCCTGTCTTTCCTTTCTTCCTTGTCTTTCCTTCCACCCTCCCATCCCTCTTTTCTTGCCTCCTTCCATCTATCCTTCCTTCCTTCCCTCCATCTGTCCCTCCTTCCTTCTTTTCTGTCCTTCCTTCCTGTCTTTCCTTCTCTCTTTTCTTACCTCCTTCCTTGCTTCCCTCCATCTGTCCCTCCTTCCTTCTTTTCTGTCCTTCCCTCCTGTCTTTCCTTCCTTCCTTCCCTCCATCTGTCCTTCCTCCCTTTCTTCTTTGTCTTTCCTTCCTTCTGTCTGTCCTTCCTTCCCTCTTTTCATGCCTCCTTCTATCTATCCTTCCTTCCTTCTTTTCTGTCCTTCTTCCCTTTCTTCCATATTTCCTTCCTGTCTCCTTTGCCTTCTTTCCTTCCTTCCTTCCATCTTTTCAATGATCCGTCCCACATTAGATCAGATTGTTCTGTTTGTGTCCCTTTAATGAATAAAGAGTTTAACCCCCCTGCTTTACATTTTTTTATTTTATCTTTTTTAACATCTTCCTATAAAGCAGTGTGTAGTCAGCTCACATTTCAGATGTCTATGAGTTGTTAACAGCTCCACCAAATAGTGATTTTTCCCTCTAAACTTCTCACATGGTTTCATTTCAATATTTCATCGTCTAACTCTGGAACATCTACATTAGCTTTTCCAAATACATAAATAAATTAAAAGTTACGAGAGTTCACCTTTGATCCCGTCCAGCCCAGCAGAGCGAAACCAAACTGGCTGATTGGTGAAACAACCAGGTCGACTCTCACTGCTCTCCACGGTTTCCCTCCTTCCTCCCTATCGCCGCCCTGCTGGACATGACTGGAGCTACATGAAGGAGGAGTTTTCAGGTTTTCTGTGAGTGTCTCTGTTAGTTCTGCTCCTCTCTTCTTCTCCTTGGACAGCCTGAAGATGGACAAACACCTCTCGAAGCGGTCCATGTTGGAGGCGGGCCGAGCCGGACCGTCCTTCGCCTCCAGGTACGAGTTCCTGGTCGTTTTCTGGTACAACAGGAAACCCTGGAGAGAGAAAAACAAAGTCAGCAAATAGACATCAGGGTTCAGCAGCTTGTTGGAAAAATGAAGATATTGTAAAAAAATGGAGATTAAATGAAACAAATTGGGTGAATAAAGATGTTTTAAACTTCTCTTAAATGTCAAAATGGGTGAAATTTGGACCCTGAACAGTATGTAAGGGGTTAAACTAGTAGATTATTTTAAACAGGTTGCCATGACAACACATCACAAGGTTCCTGGCTCTCTTTAAATAAACAAAGACCATCATAGTATTAACACATAAACATGTGATATGTTTATTCAAATAAAAGGAGCACAGTCTCTCTGCAGGCAGATGATGATCACAACACATTTACACTAAAATATGGCTCATGTATTTTAAAAAGTACATCTAATTAAATTAATATATAGACGAATGATAACTGATAAAGATTAACATGTAAATAAATGATGGATATGAGACTGTAATTGCCAATTTGTGAGTTAAACTTATTAATAATATGCAGTGAGAATGGAGAAAACGTGAGTCCAGATTGTTAAAGAAAAGAAAAAAAGAAAAGTTAAAAATTAAAAATCATTGAGTGTGACTCACCTGCGTCTCCAGCCAGGAGACGACTTTACTCATTAGTCCTTCCTCTCTGCCTTCCTCTGGGTGAGTTATCAGGAAGTCTACGTCGTGTCCCGTCAGCTTTCCTCTGCAGAGACGGACATTAAAATAAAATAATAATAAAATCAATAACAGCTGCAGAAGGAGAAGAAACTGCTGGATTTTTCATATTCAATTAACCCATTTTTAAAAGGTTCTTTAAATTACTTGCAAACTCAATTTTATCGTAAAGCTTTCTTATAATCGTTTTATTTTTTTAAAACATAAGCACAGGTGTGAAGTTGTGTGTGTATAAAAGCTGAATGCATTAATACATAAAACAACTTTAGATGCATTCAAAGACAACAGGGAATCTACTGTATTTATTAATTAAAAAATTTAGACCAATGCACATGAGAGAAAATGAAAAATACTGGAAAATAAATATGAAAAAATAAATATATAAAAATAAGAGAGGATAAAATAAAAACATTTATTAAAAGGTAAAGTTAAAAAGTAGGTCAAAATAAATTAAAAAGACAAAACAAGAGTGAAAATTAAACAAAAGAGAAAACGTTTAATAAAAGCTAGCTTCCTGGTGAAATTATTATTTTATTTTTATCTTTCTTGTTTTCTCTTGCATGCATTGGTCTAAACTTTATCTTTTTAATTTGTACCCTTATCATTTTTGTTCCTTTTCTTTGTGATTTCATTTTGTTTAAATAAAGGTTTGACTTGATTTACTGACTTATGTTTATTGTATAGATGTTCTTTATTTTATGTGTGTGTGTGTGTATATATATATATATATATATATATATATATATATATATATATATATATATATAGGAATATATATATATATATATATAGGAATATATATATATATAGGAATATATAGGAAAAGGAGTATATTTATATATTTATATTCCTTTTTTTATGTTGGTCTTATTATCAGCTTGTCAATCAAATTATGAAGCACTTTGAACTACATTAACCTGAATGAAAGCTGCTATATAAATACAAGGTTTGTCTGATAGATAGATAGATAGATTGATTGATTGAAGCTGTCAGATGTACATTCACCTCAGTATTTTGTCTCCAGTAGAGGAAGCAGAGTCAGGTGCTGCTTTAACATCAAGATTCATTTCGATCTTGTCTTTTTGACCAGTTTAGAGTAATTTAGAGTTTATTTAACATAAAGCATTTCCTCTTGTTTACCTTCTGAATCCTCCGGTCAGAGTAATCTGAGCTCCTGGTAGCACAGCGACGACGGCTTTCTCTACAATCTCACTGATGATGTCGGCTTCTGCTTTAGTGACCGACTGGTTGATGTCATCGTAGTGGTCGAGACCTGAGAGACCAAAAGGGTTTATAATGTAGAAAGTAGATAAAACACACTTTATTTACACACACACACACACACACACACACACACACACACACACACACACACACACACACACACACACACACACACACACACACACACACACACACACACACACACACACACACACACACACACACACACCTGCTTGTTGCGCCCTGTTGAGCGTCTGTCCTGAGTCTCGTAGCTGGTGCAGAGTTTGAATCCCGTCTCTGAACCAGCGATCAGCCGTCTTTGCTCCGACTCCAAAAATACCTGTTAAAATCTGAAATACAGAAAAACAACACAAGCTTGAAGACACATTTAAAAGACAACAACAGAGACTCTACTGTAAGTTTAGTTATAACAGTTTGTTCGCGATTTTATAAAAAGGCTCAATAATTAAACTTAAACTGCTGGTTGCTGCAGTTTTAAGCAAATGTTACTTAAAATGTGTTGGTGTCTATTTTAAATGGCGGATGAATCCACATTTGATGCTCTAGTGCAGGGATGTCAAACATGCGGCCCGTGGGCCAGAACCAGCCCTCCGAGTGGTCCAATCTGGTCCACTTTCCTTCCTGTCTTCCTTTTCTTCCCTCCTTCTTTCCTCTCATCTCTTCCTTCTTTTCCTTCCTTCCTTCTGTAGGAGCCAAAATATGTTTTGTCTATGTTTATATTTGCTTGGGCTGCACGTATTTCGTCACATGCATTGATTGACACATGGGTGTGGTTTCCCCTTATTTTACCTGTTCATTTGGGTGGCGGCGGGAGATTTGGACAACGGGAGTTAGTAGAGTTCCGATATTTTCTGTTGACCGTCACCATTGTCATCATTATCACCATCGTCTTTCATCACTTTATTCTCACAGTCAGATCACATCAGGGTTTTATATGTTTGTGGAACAGCTGCTTGTCAGTCCTTTTTGATTTTTTTATTCAAATAAACTGCAGTAAAAATGTCATCTGGACTTCAGTATGATTTTGTGGATGTGTCACAGATAAGAGCCTACTAAGTCTCTCAGCTGCCTTTTGTAAAAGTAGTTTCTAAACCTTCCTTCCTTCCTTCCTTCCTTCCAGCTTCTTAAATATAAATTTTTTATTTGTTTTCTTCCTCTATGACAATAAACTGAATATGTTGGAGTTGTGGACTGTTGGACGGGACAGAAGACGACATTTTAAGATGTTATCTTGGTCTTCGGGAAACTATGTTCAACTTTTTAATAATGGACCAAACAACTAATCAATTAATGGAGGAAATAAATAAGCAGATTAATTGATAATGAAAATAACCTTTAGTTGCAATCTTTACTTAATAAATTCAGAGATGATCAGATTGTTTAGAGTGATATTTAGAGTCCTGATGAGGTTAATTTAAGCAGCATTTCACAGGAAAAAAGGCAACATTTTTTGATAAATGTCTGAAAAAAATGTACAAATATTTTCTTTTTTATCGCTTCAATTATCAGATTTTTGTTATGATTTCTTGGCTGATCTCAACCCCGATATATGTGTGTTAATTTTGAGTAGAAAATCACCTTCAGAGCTTTATATCGCTCAGAGTTCTTTGTAGCTTCGACCTCGCTGGATGCTCCGTTCTCCAAAACGTCCTGCAGGAACAAAAGTTAAATAAAAGTTGATTCACTATAATTTAAATGCATTTAAATGAAAATTAACATGAGATAAATCCACTTTAAAAAACAGACCTTGATGACGCTCAGTGAGTGTTCTCCGAGGCAAGGCAGCCCTCTGAGCTGCGTCATGTCCATCACCACTTTAGGGAGACACTTCAACACGGCGGCGGCTCGTCGAAACGCGACTCCTCGCCCCTCCTCCTCGCTGAGCTCTGCGTTTTCAGCCAGCAGGGACAACGCATCCTGAGACAGGAGAGCAGCTCTGTTAGCTCACTGCTGTTTGGAGTATGTATATATATAATAATGTGTGTAATGCTGTGTGTTTGACGCACAGTGAGAACGGTGTTGTGGTTCTCCAGTGTGGTTCTCCTCTGACAGGCATAACTGGGAACGGAGAACGTCTCAGTCTCTGCTTCATCTGTCTGCTGCTGCTGAAACTCACACAGTCATTAAACGGCTCTACAATCACTGCTGGAATACAAGACGTGTGTTTATTAAACTGCAGAAAGAGACACTTTAGACTAAAAGTAAAAGTACTTCACTTTTTCTTCTGCTTGCAGTATTGTACACATTATGTACAATTCAGAATAGAGAAGGAGAGACACTACGATACTTTCTCTTTTCCTCATTTCTTCAGGAGTGTAAAACATAAGAATAAATCTGGTATTGATTATGTTTGCAATCACTTTCCATCTTCAGTGTCTGCAGAGCTGACATTATTTTGGTTCAACTTAATGAGGATTTTCTCAATTAACTAATTAATTGTTTCATGTATGAAATTTCCCAAAATGTTGAGGCAAATCTGGGTCATTAGTTTTCTTTATCTGAAAAAGAGATTTGAAATTGCAAGTCCAAGTTTTGATATTTAATTTTGAAAACTACAAAAAAAAAGTCTCACTGTTTGTTTGTTTTTTAGTTTCAATGTAATTTTAATTTTCATTCAAATTATTTTTAATAAATAATTTATTTATGTATTTATTATTTTGGTTAATTTGTTTTTAGGTGGTTGAGATGAGATTTGAAACATTTAACAGAAAAATATTGGATGAAAATAAATAATTTATTCAAAAATAATTCCAGAAATGAATCAAAATTACATTCAAAAACCCCCAAAAAACCAAAAACATTGTTGCATTTGTAAAAATTCAACATCAATACTTGTACTTTCAGTTTCAAATCTCTTTTAAAATAAAGAAAACTAATGTCCCAGATTTGGCTCTATTCTAAAACCCAAGACAATGACTTCAAACGTCCCTGCAGCTTTGAGCTCACACACTTTTGAACATGAACACACCTCCTGTAGTTTATGTTTGTCCTGAATGTCGACAGGAAGTCCGGCTCGCATGCTCTCTGTGTACCAGCTGACGTCCAGCAGGTGAGCAAGCGTTCGGCCTCGACCTCCGACCTGAGAGTCGAGCCAAGCTCTGACCTCATCGCCCGAGTTGTTTTCAGAAATGAGATGAGTGACACTTTCACTGAGGAGAGATACAAATAAACATTTAACAAGATTACTGAAAGACAAAACTGTTGATTCACCAAAATTCAACAAAGAAACAAATATTTTCGTTTTAATTAACAATCTAAAATAACAAAGATACTTAGTTTACTATCATGTAAGACAAAGAAAAGCATCAAATCCTCAAGTTAGAGAGACTGGAAGTATTACAATAGAAGTACTGCAGTATTATGAGTGATGTAGTTAAAGTATTACAAGTACCTCAAACTGTACTGCAGTCAAGTACAAGTACCTCAAACTGTACTGCAGTCAAGTACAAGTACCTCAAACTGTACTACAGTAAATATATAAGTACCTCAAACTGTACTACAGTAAATATATAAATACCTCAAACTGTACTATAGTACATATATAAGTACCTCAAACTGTACTACAGTAAATATATAAATACCTCAAACTGTACTACAGTAAATATATAAATACCTCAAACTGTACTGCAGTAAAGTACAAGTACCTCAAACTGTACTACAGTAAATATATAAATACCTCAAACTGTACTACAGTAAATATATAAGTACCTCTAACTGTACTACAGTAAATATATAAGTACCTCTAACTGTACTACAGTAAACATATAAGTACCTCTAACTGTACAACAGTAAATATATAAACATAATTCACCTGAACTTGTCCTCCACTTTAAATCCTTTCTTCTGTCCCAGCTCAGAGAGGAAAGCTCTTCTACTGGCTCCCATCTTTCTCTCCAGCAGGAATAAAACCAGTTCAGGGAACTTGCAGACATTCCCAGTTTTCCCAGTATGAGAGCAGAGCACTTTTCTCCTCTTTAATGGCACCATGGTTCATACTTGCATCACTTCTCTGCTGCTGCTGCTGCTGCTGATCATAAAACAGTAAATTAAACCTGTCAACGTGCTGCAGCGCACGGAGGTTAAAGTGTCAGACGTCACTGGTTTCATTTTTTGAGGTTAAAGTATAGACTGTATATAAAAAGTAAAAGAAGAAGGAAAAAAAAAACAGTTTCAGCTGCAGAGGTACCGGAAGCAGCTGTGTTTCTGTGCCGACTCCTCCAGCGCGTTAACAAAATAGTTCCGACTAGAAACACTCTATAGTACCAGACTGCCCTGTATGGAAGCCTAGTAGTGCTATATAAAATGAAAGATAATAAAAATAGAAAGAAAAGAAAAGAAAAGAAAAGAAAAGAAAAGAAATGAAAAGAAAAGAAAGAAAAAGAATAAGATGAAATAAAAATGAAAATAAGAAAGAATAAACCAAAAATAAAATGTAAATAATACAAATAAACTAATAAAAATTAAATAAAATGAAATAAATAAAAAATGAAAATGAAAACAAAAAATAAATAAGATAATAAAAATAAAAATAAAAATAAAAATAAAAATAAAAATAAAAATAAAAATAAAAATAAAAATAAAAATAAAAATAAAAATAAATGAAATAAAATAAAATAAATAAAATGAAATATAAATAAAAAATAAATAAAATGGTAGTCAAAATAATAACATTTGTAATTAAATTTGAATCATTTGTATTTTCTCTTGTGTGCATTGGTCTCAAATATTTTGTCTTTTAATTTGTTCTGTCTTATTATCAGCTTATCAACTGTAACAACACTAGCCTGTATGAAAGGTGCTATATAAATAAAGTTTGATTGATTGATAGTGTTTGATAGTGAAGTATGATTTCAGTATATGGTGTGGCATCATTTCGTATCAACTTTGACAGGCTAAGAACATTTTTAGAAGTAATATTGACTTCATAATTGTGTTTTTTATATTACAGGTAGTCAGGATTTAGTGTAATGCTCAGGGTAAGATATATATTGGATAATAACAGGTTCTGCCTCTATAATCCCATCACGGTGCAGATGATGTCTGCTGGTACCTCCGCACCATCTCTACTATCAGCAGCAGAACATCTTCAGCTGTCGGCTCATTTCACGGTTTGACAGGCGTCAGATCAGGCGTTAAACCGCGCTGATTACCACCCGGCTGTACAACAACTCACACTCATACCTGAAGAAAAAACATCAACTGCAGCTAAATAAGAGACTGTTGAGACATGATTGGAAGTATATGCATGTAATTTCATATCTATTTAACTCTCCCTTCCCCCCCATTACAGTGTTAGTCAGCATACACCCATGAGCGTTAGTCACCAGTTCCAGTTAAAAGAAACCTTAAATCATCATCACTGTAAAACACATGTCAGTGCTTGAATTAGTAATTGTATTTATTGGCTGCTTTTCAATGTTTTTTAGATTATCTTTTGGTTTTGTTTGTTTTTTGTTCTACTGTTAAATACAACTGTCATGTTTCTACTCTAAACATGAAGCTAGATTTAGGAGAAGTTTATCTTAGCTCAGCATTTAGGTTGGAAACAAGGGGAAATGACATTTTTTAACATGTTATATCTAAATGTTAAATCCACACAAACAACAGAGGAACAGAAAGTTGTGTTTTTGTGGCTCTGGCCTCAGACTTTAAAGTGTTATTGATCTTACTCTTAATAAGAAAGAAAAGATCTAAAAGCCATTAAGTTGACATAACAGGGACAAATAGGGGAGATCAGGGTTGGTTGGTACTTTAAGTATTATATTATATTATATTATATTATATTATATTATATTATATTATATTATATTATATTATATTATATTATATTATATTATATAAAGAGAGCTGCTAATGTTAAAAAATTGAATTGAATTAAATATTAAGTATGATTTTCTTTAGATTTATAGTTTTATTATAATTTTCATCAATGCATTACAAAGACAAACAATAAATGAACAGTATAGAACAACCCCATCATAAGAATAATGCATTAAATTAAGTAAACTCAAGGGAGGCATGGGGAAGTATTTGAACCTAAACAGTAACAGAAAACAAAAGTATTGAAAAAACAAACAAACTAACAAAAAACAATGGTGTCATAAAATGAGTTAAAGAAAAAAAAAGATTTTACAGTGCACACAATAAAGACAAGACACTTATATATATGAGTCGAACCTCCATCAGAGCCCTAAATATTAAGTAAGATTATATATTATAATAGGGGAGAACAGGGTTGGTTGTGACATATTCATTAGATCTCAGTCTCTAGAGGGCGCTGTTGGTAAAGTTTTCCGAATTTGGATGAGATGCCATTTCTCTAGTAAACCACATGACATTGAGGTGAAAGGACATTTAGTGTTTTATATCCAGCTCTTTAGTGTTTCTCTTTTACACAATGAGTTTATAATAAAACAATCACTACCATTAAAAGTATGAAGAGAGAGAGATAGTTTAACTACAACATGTGGTTATTAGCTTACAGTCAGGGATGTTACAGTCTCTTCAGGGTTTGCATATATACATTTCTGGCGTGATATATCTGATTCTTTCTTTCTTTTTAGAGAGTAAAATGAGCCAGACTCCTCCAGATGTGATGCTCAGAGCAGCCAGAGAGGTTAAACTGCACAATATTGTTATATAAGGATTAAAAAAAAATGCTCTTATAGGAATGATTTTTCCTGTTTATGTTCTATTAGTGCAGGAGATGTGTTGGATTTAAATGAAACTAAACATTTTAAATTAATTTCTAAGACGTTTCCCCATTAAAATAACAGAGACAACCAGCCTCATAGTGGGGATGGTCGTCACATATTAGACGGTTCACATCTTTTGAACAGAATCAGCTGAAGACCTCTCTATTCCTACCTGACACTTTAGACTTCAATTACACATTAAAGGAGAAACTATTCAGGATCCAGTTCATGAGGAATGACTACCAACCCCGTTCTCCCCTACTTTAGAATATGAAGCTAGAGCCAGCAGATGTTTATCTTAGCTCAGCATAACGATCAGAAACAAGGGGAAACGATGAGCTTGGCTCTTTCGCTGTGTTGTTCAATCCAAACAAACAGCAGAGGAACAGAAAGTTGTGTTTTGGCTGGTTCTGAGTTAATGAGCTGCAGGAACGTCACCAGATGATCGGTTAATTATTAATTCATTATTTTCCTCTTTTCTAATACGATCACATGGTGATAAATGAACAACATAACTCAAATGGAGGCATATTTATGTCACTGTGAGCCCATTTTCTAAATAACTTGCAGGCCCACCAGTACAAGGGAAGTGCTCAAAGATCTGAGTGATTAGATATCTGGAGCCCGTCTTTATTATCAAGGAATCTCTTCCACACAGAGAGGACGCTACTTCTAGAGAATCAGGAAACATCAGTACATTAAAAACTACTCAGCCAAGAGAAAAAAGCGACAGGTCCATCATTACAAACTCATGTTACGTGTTATTAACTTCACTTTTTAAACACACAGAACTTTATGAAAATCCTATTGGGAGCAAAACATTTTTTTAAAAAAAAGTCTGAATTAATGTTGCATTATGTCTGTTGTACATAAATAAAAGTGTTTTTTCTTTTTTTATCAGATTGTATCTGAACTCACATTTGTGTGTGAATCATAGACGTCAACTCAAGTATGTATATTTATATATATTGGGATTTGAATATGTCAGCTAATACAATTAAAATAAATTCTCTATATTGGATTTACAATAATATAACCTGTATATGATATTTAATTAGTAAAACTTGTTGACTTAATTATTGGTCTCTATATGGAATATAATATAATATAATATGAAATCATATTTTAAAATGTTTTTGTTGTTGTTATATAATATTATTATATTATATTATACTATACCAAATGTCTAAACTACTTTTATATTATGTAAAGTTATATTATTTTACATTATATTATATTAAATATAATATAGAGAGACAGTAATTATAAAAACAATAATAAAAACAATAAAATGTAATATTAAGTACGATATATTATATTATATTATATTTAATATGATATAAAGCCGCTAATACAATAAAAAAATAATTTAATTTAATTTAATATTAGACTAAGTAAGATATATTATATTATATTTAATATGATATAGAGCCGCTTATATAATTTTAAAATACTGTAATTAATTTAATTTAATATTAAACTAAGTAAGATTATATTATATTATATTATATTTAATATACTATCAGGTAATGATTTAAAAAAAATCTTTTTTTAATTTAATTTAATATTAAGTAAGATATTATATTATATTATATCATATTATATTATATTACATTACATCATATTATATCATATTATATTACATTACATCATATTATATCATATTATATTATATGCAACATTATGCATTACAGTAGCCTGTTTTAACCTCCACAGTAGCTCGTGGCTTTTCCAGTCTATGATAATATAATGTGTGAATGTTGTGTAAAGTCCATGTTGAACAGTGTGTTCTCAATCACTACTCCTCCCACTCACACTGATCATGTGACCGTCAGCACTCCTCCACACACACACATACCACTTCCTCAAACAGCAGTGCAACCGTCCCTCTTCTCTCTTTCTCCCTTCATCTGCGGGAAACCAAGCCCTGTCCGCCGGCGCACAGCAGCAGCAGCAGCAGGCCGCCGGTCCTGTGGAGGCCCTCACCATGGCAGCTTTGAGACAGAGCAGAAGCCTGACAGAGAGAAGAGGAGGAGGAGGAAGAGGAAGACACAGTGTTGCACCCCTCTCCACCACGCTCACCTTGCTCCTCGCGCTGCTCACCTGCTGCGTCAGGTGCGCGTGCTGTGCCAAAAGCAGCAACATCATCCTCATTCTCACCGACGACCAGGATGTGCAGCTGGGGGGGATGGTGAGTATGACCGGAAGACACACGCTTAGTCACCTGTGTTATATCTAAAAGACACATAGAGACAGAGAGTTTCATGTTGCTTTAAAGGCACTTTTACGCACCTATAGGCCAAAAATGCTCCTGCTGCCATTTGTTTATCAATGTAAACAGTCACTTTATGACTCTTTATGGTAGTTGTATCACCATATTATCCATTTAACATAACACAGAAGCTTTAAGGTGGCTGTGAAAGTCTTATCACATCCTTATACTGTGTGTGTATAAGGTAGATTAGGGTAATGTGGGACGACTTGTTTACCTTATTTATATTTTAATCTTCTATATCAACACTTAATATCATTATGAAACCCCTTGAGATGCTTCCTTATACATCGCACTTATAATTAATGTTCCTTGTGCCATATTGTTTCAGAATTAGTAGATTTTTGTAATGTGGGGACTTTAGTTTTAAGGCTTAGAAATACTTTGATTCATAAAAAGCAGCCTTATATCTGCAGAAACTTTCTAAATGTGCGTACCCATATATGGTAATTTAATTTCGTAGGCCTAACAAACTAAGATGTATGTTCCCGTGTAATTTTAAAACAATGTAATTTACACAGTATACTGGCATAATATACTAGTTATCTTTAAAATAATCTAATAGAAAAACAGATAAACGCACTGGAGCTTAGATTTCCCACATTAGTCAATGTCCCATATTTCCCCTACTCCACCTTAAATATCAGCTGTAAATGCAAGAAGCAACATTCACCTCTAAATATAAATTATTTATCATATATGTGACACATGTCTGTTAGTACTACTGCTGTATAGTCTTTTAATTGGGGATTAATTAAGTTATTTAAGGTGCATGGAGTGTAATTCAACAGATGTATAGATTAGTAGATTAATTTCAACAACAACAATAATAATAATAATGATAAAAGATATTAAACTGTATTGATCCCAGAGGAGGAAGTTAGCACAAAATGCAGATCAGATACAAGATGATAAAATTATTTAAAAATGAGAGAGAGAGAGAGAGAGAGAGAGAGAGAGAGCTGAGAGAGAGAGAGAGAGAGGAGAGAGAGAGAGAGAGAGAGAGAGAGAGGAGAGAGATGAGAGAGAGAGAGAGAGAGAGAGAGAGAGAGAGAGAGAGAGAGAAGGAAATGACAGATGAAGAGAGTTGCACTATGACTACAGTGTAAAGACGCAGAGTTAAGTGTGAAAAATGATGCAGCAAATCAAATATAATGCAAGCAGCAACTAATGTTTATTTTTACTATCAGTTTCATTATCAGTTTATCTGCGTGTTAGTTTCTAGATTAAATGATTAGTTTGGTTCATAAAGTGTAAAAAAAAACAGCTAAAAAGTCTTTGAATTAACAGCGAAACCTCAATAATATTCAGTTTATAATGATATAAATGCAAATGCACAAACTAGTGTGACATTTCTGCTTGAAAAATTACTAAAATCATTCATTAAAGTATCAAAATAGCTGCTAAACTGCTTAATGACTCAGCATCTAATGATTTCACCCTATTTACCACAATATATTGCTAATTTATTTATAAAATATATAGGAGTGTATATATAGGAGTTTTTTCAAGCAAATATGCCTCAAATTCTGCAGTTCCAGTTTGTTAAATGTGAAGATTTACTGATAAAACGAGCAACTTCTGATATGTTTCACTATTTTATAACATTAGACCAAACAAATCAATGAATTATTAAAATATTTAAGTATTGTTAGACTTAATGCATCTGTTGATTGGATGTTAAATGGACTTCAGTTGAGCTGGATTCACTTTTTAATGACTCTTATTGCTCTTATGGTTCATGTACATGTTTGTATTTGTTGTTTCATTTTAGGAGTAACAATAAAATAAATCAGGAAAAAAATAAAATTATAAATAAATAAATAGGGTTTGGAAAAAAAATTAAAGGGTTATTTTATTTTCTCTTAAAAATCCCAGAATACAGATTTGCTTTAAAAAGAAAAAAAAAGGAATTATCTATTATTTAATCTGTCTGAAAGCAGAAACTGTGGGTGAAACTGTGTAAATAACTCAACTTGTATAATAATGACTTTGCAACAATATTCTGACATAATAGTAGTTTTTTAAAATATATATATATATCTGAAAAACAACATATTGGTCCACATGTTAGTGCTGGTTGAGTGTGGTAACGTTGCTGCTGCATGTTGCCACAAATAGCAGAGGAAGAAGAAGGTGAACCATTTTGACGCATTATTGTTTAACTTTTTTTCAATTCACGAACAACAAATAACAAGTTTAAGTTTATATCTGTTTTTTTTTAACTATGGAATCAAATAAAGCCTTTTTTTGTTTTAAATTTGTCATAAAAAATGAAAATCAGATTACACTTGATTGATTTATAAGAGGAAACTTTAAAAACCAGGAAATAAACATTCCTCTCATTCAGTTTGATGTGCACGGTGAAGCTTTGTTATGTTTTTAAACAGAAACCAACTTATCGTTGCATCATATATTTTTGAGTTACAAAGTGAAAGGATTGTGGTTGAGGGAGTGTTTGTTTCCCCGAATGTTACGTAACACACAAACACAGGACTGATTTAAGGAGGAACCTGATTCACATTATCACCACAAACTTTCATTACATCAGCTTTTTATTGAGTCTAAGCAGCTTATTTTATATATATATATATATATATATATATATATATATATACTTTTGGCTTGTCACTATTTGGGAGATGAAGCAAAAGGAACAAGGACATGTGATTATTTACTTTATTTAAACGTGTGTATTTAAGTTCAATGACCCAAATAAACTCAACTAAACGAGCTGATCAGGATTTGGTTTTGTCCTCATAGAGAGAAGTCATGTCTGTCTGGTGATTATAACTGAAAGGCTTTAGTTTGCATTTTGGGAGGAGGTGCTATAATAATTCATAATTTGCATGTGTGTGTGTGTGTTGTGTTTGTTTCTGTTCTGCAGACTCCTATGAAGAAAACGAAAGCTTTAATCGGAGAGGCAGGAGCAACATTTGTGAATGCTGTGAGTATAAAGGACCAGTAGAAGATAAATAAGGAGTTTATAACTGGAAATCATGCAAAGATATTCCAGTAGAGCCCCAGAATATAAATATAGAGCTGAAAATGTGCATGATACGTCCACTTTAAGTTTATTTAGAAAGCTTTAGGAGGCTCACACTGCTTTTTTCCAGAGTGGAAAGTAAGAAAATTAAATATATTTACTAAGTATTTTCCTTAAGTACACATTTACACAAGGTTTCCATTGTGTGCCACTTTATACTTCTAGTTCATAACATTTCAGAGGGAAATTATGACGTTTTTTTTTACTCCACTACATTTATTTGACAGCTTTTAGTTAATGCTTACTTTTCATTTCAAGGTATTATATTAAAAACATGATACATTCATAATATATAGTGTGTTTTTAGAGATTAAAATAGTAGTGCGACCCATTACAAGAAAAGCAGTGTGTAGTTGAGAGCGTTTGTCATGTTTAAAGTTGACATATTAAGTTTTTCTGTTACTTATATACTGTTATTATGTAGGATACTAAACAAAATCATACTTCCAAAGCGCACAGATATAAGAAGATGACATTTCAGAGTAAAGAAGGAGAAAAAGAAGTGAAATCCTGCTACTATAGTTAGTTTATGTAGAAGCTTCCTGAAGCCGACCAATCAGAGCAGAGTGGGCCCATCAGGAGGAGGGGGTGGGGGTGGGGGTGGGGGGGCCTTAAAGAGACAGGATCTAAGTCAAGTCAAGTCAAGTCAAACTTTATTTATAAAGCACATTTAAAAACAACCTCAGTTGAACCAAAGTGCTGTACAGTTATTAAAATACAATATAATCAGACACAAATATAATAATAAATAAAACAGTAAAGGAATAATAAGAGCTCAATTTAAAAAGAGTAAAAGTAAAGATAAAAATACAATAAAATAAAATAAGAGCCAAGGATTCTCGCCTAGCTGTGGCTGAACGCGAAGGAGAAAAGATGGGTTTTCAGCAGTGTTTTAAAGTGCTCAATAGACTGTGCAGCTCTGACCTGGATAGGTAGGCTGTTCCACAGCTTTGGGGCCGCCACTGAGAAGGCTCTATCCCCACGGGTACAGAGTCTGGACCGAGGTACTGCCAGGAGCAGCTGGTTTGCCGACCTAAGTGCTCTGGACGTACTGTGAGGCTGCACAAGCTCTGCTAAATAAGATGGTGCCAGACCATTTAAACACTTAAAAACAATTAATAAAACCTTGAACTGGAACCTAAAATGAACAGGCAACCAGTGCAATGATGCAAGGACGGGACTGATATGATCACGCCGTTTCTTTCCAGTCAGCAGGCGGGCAGCTGCATTCTGGACAACCTGTAACCGGCGCAGTGCTGACTGGTCGAGACCAACAAGTAAAGAGTTACAGTAGTCTAGGCGTGATGTAATGAAGGTGTGGATAACTTTCTCAAGATCCTTTCTAGGGAGATAAGCCTTTACTTTAGCTACTAGTCTTAGCTGGAAGAAGCTCGTTTTAACAATAGAGCTTATCTGTTTATCGAACCTAAAGTCACTGTCCAAGATAACACCAAGGTTCCTTGCAAAAGGGTGACAGTGAGACTTCAGGGTGCCAATGGCGCTGTTATAACCATCTAGGAGATTTTGTTGGCCGAATAAAAAATCTAAAACGGCCTGTTTCAGACAGAGGCTAAACTGAGCGGCTGCATAAAGGACCAGTAGAAGATAAATAAGGAGTTTTTTAATGGAAATCATGCAAAGATATTCCAGTAGAGCCCCAGAGTATTAATATAGAACTGGAAATGTAAAGAATTAAGTTTGTCCCACTGTAGTTTTAAAGGTTACTATAACTAACTATAGTATGATAATAATAAGATAGTGTAAAATAAAGTAGACAATAAATAAATAAATAATTCACAGGAGGCCAGAATGTCTCATTTTTCTGATGTAAGGTTTCTGATGCAGGACTTTCATTTCTAATAAAGTATTTTTAAATTGTTGCATTGCTTCTTTTACTTGAGTAACACATGAATACTTCCTCCACCACTGTATACTAACATGTGATGACACACAATGTTGAAATTTTTGTCATCTTCACCCCCCTCCTCCCCTCCCCTCCCCCTCTCCTCTCCCCCCTTCTCTACTCTCCTCTTCCTCTTTTTTTCTTCTTTCTTGTCTTATCTTCCTCAATCGTCAATCTCGCTTCCTTTTCCTGTGAAGTTTACAGTCACGCCGCTGTGCTGCTCGAGCCGGAGCAGCATCCTGACGGGTCGATACCCTCACAACCACGAGGTCAGGAACAACTCTGTGTCGGGGAACTGCTCCAGTCCTCTGTGGCAGAAAGGCCCCGAATCCGAAGCCTTCCCAATCTACCTCAGCAAACAGAAGTACCAGACGTTCTTCGCTGGGAAGTATCTCAATCAGGTCGGCACACAGAAACATTTAACCCTCACATACAGTTCAGGATCAAATTTGACCCATCGTTTACATTTGACTGCTGAAAAAACACCATATACACATTTCTTTTAGCTGGACTTTGACGCACAGTGTACACAAATGGAAATAAAATGCATCCTTTTTTTAAAAATTTTGTGCAACTGATACATTTTTTTATTTAAAAATGTCCAAAATCTGCATTCTAGGCAAGTTTATTTGTATAGCACAATTCATACACTGGGTAATTCACAGTGCTTTACAAAAGCTGCAAACACATTATAAAAAGTAGACGTTTAAGCATTATTTATTAGGGAAGAAAAAAAAAAAGCATCACTTGCTCTGTTCTTGAGCAAAGAAAGGATCTATTGATAGAAGTTAAAAGAAACAATAAAACACAAGTAGATAAAAAAGTAAAAACAGATAAGATTTTAAGTAAAGTAAAAATAAAAATAAGATCAATAAAAACCAGCAAGTAGGTATTGAATTTAAGAGAACGTGACAGTAAACAATAACGTTTTTAGCCCTGATTTACCCTTGTGTTGTCCTCGAGTCAAGGAAGGAACGGAGGAAGAAGGAAGGAAAGGAGGGAGGAAGGAAGGAAGAAGGTAGGAAAGGAGGGAGGGAGGAAGAGGGGAGGAAGGAAGGAAGGAAGGAAGGAAAGGAAAGGAAAGGAAAGGAAAGGAAAGGAAAGGAAAGGAAAGGAGGGAGGGAGGGAGGGAGGAAAGAAGGATGGAAGGGAGGAACGAAGGGAGGAAAGGAAAGAAGGAAGGGAGGAAAGAAAGGAAAGAATGAGGGAGAAAGGAAAAGAGGAAGGGAGGAAGGAAGGAAAGAAGGACAGAGGAAAGAAGTAAGGGAGGAAGGAAAGGAAGAAAGGGGGATGGAGAAAAGAGAGAAGGAGGGAGGGAGGAAAGAAGAACAGACGTAAGGAAAGGAAGGAAGGGAGGAAAGAAGGAACAGTCAAAACAGATGGGGTCAACTTGACCCGGGAGGACGGCACAAAGGTTAAAGGAGCTGACAGTTTGAGCAGACTTCAGATCTACAGGACGTTTGTTCCACAGATGAGGAGCATAGTAACTAAACGCTGCCTCACTTGGTTTGGTTCAAACATATTGTTGTATTCATCATATTTATGAAATGTTCAACTAGACTATAAAATAGGGATTGTGAATGTCTTTTTTTCTCCACAAAATATATCAAACAGAAGGATTAATCAAACATTTATTAATGACTGATGGAGACAAAGTATGAGTCATAATATGAACAGTATGTAAAGGGTTAAAGCTACATATAGAGATATTTAAAGTCTAAAAATAAGGCTGTGTTGTCTAAAAACTGCTCTGAGCTTGTGTTGTTTGTTTATACTCGAGATATTATCTTAATCCTGTCCAAACTCTGCTGCCAAAACACACTAAAAGAGATAAAATACCATAAAACACGCAATAATTTATGATAAGAAACCTCCAGAAAAAGTCCTCCAGCACTAAAAATCATGTTTCTTCTTCTTCTTTCCTTCAGTCGGATGTTATTGTACAGAGTTAGTTGTTGATTCATCTGCTGAAGGAAGTAAAGTGTCTCTGAGTTCAGCTTAAATCTCAGTTTATCTCAACATGTATAACTATGAGTTTTACAGTTTGTGACATCACAGCTATTCTGCAGCCAATCATGAGTCACGACTTTAACCGTGATGTTGGAGATCTTGTGATGTTTGTGTCCAGCAGGAAAACTTATGAAATCTACTTCTTCTTCTTTTTCATATTCTTCTTCTTCATCGTCTTTATACAGCGGTGTAGCAGACTATATTAGTGCTTAGCTACTGTCTTTTGAACTCAATAATATTTTAATTTGATAGATTTTGGAGGAGTAAAAGTAATGTTTCTGTTTCCTTCAGTCCTCTGTTACATTTCTTCTCAAACTTTTTCACATTAAAGACTTTAAACTGACACAAATTATTCCCCAAACCCTCATCTGATATGAAGATATTTGCTTTTAGATGTTTTAAGATAAGAGAAGAATCCTTTTATTAGTCCCACGATGGGGACATTTACAGCGTTATAGTAGCAAATGGATAGTACAATACAATAATAAGTAAGAACACAAGCAATAAAAACAATAGGAGTTAAAATATATAGTAAGATTATGTACAAGAGTAATATTAATGTTGAATTAATTTGATGGATTTTAAAGTGAAAAAATTAGATAATTGACTTTTTTTATGTGTGGAAAAAATCACTAATTCACAGCAGGATATTTTTATGTCTTAAAACACATTTAGATGGGATGTTTAAATAAAAAGATATCATGCTGCTGCACCTTCATCATCCCTTCATCCTGCAGCTACTAGTTACTCACTACCAAGCTTTATATCCAAGAGTTTGAATCAAGTTTTGTTTATTATGAGGCAACTATTAAAATCTATTAATCATTTAGTTGGTAAAATGTTAAAGTAGTGACAAAATGGCATTCAACATTTCTCTTGAGTCAAAGTAATATCTTCAATTCACTTGTTTTGTTTGACTATTAATCTATAATGTTAATGATATTTAAATCAGCTGTGATATATGACAAAGAAAGACAGCGAATTGTGACTCTCAAAAGCTGAAATTTGGCATTTTTGAATTGGAAAAACAACGGAAACAATCATCAAAATACAATATTTTTCTTACATTCGACTCAATTAACCAACTAATCATTTAAACTCTATTTCACTGTTTCTGTCATCAGTACGGGAAGAAAGACGCAGGAGACATCGGCCATGTCCCACCCGGCTGGGATCAGTGGAACGCGCTGGTGAGCATCTCAAACACACACATAAACATTACAGCATTTTCTATATATTTTAGTATTTAAGTATTAATTGTCACAACCTTTGCTGTGTTGGTGCAGGTGGGAAACTCACAGTACTACAACTACACACTGTCAGTCAACGGCAAAGAGGAGAAGCACGGAGACAGTTATGAGAAGGATTACCTCACAGATCTCATAGTAAGTAAGATGACTCGAACATGATATCGGCCGTATATATTCTGTACATTACGACATCTATAGGAGACATTTCTGTGAAAGGATTTATGGAGAAAAAACCCTCTAAAAGTGTCTGAATCAGCTGCTGTCACAAGTCTTATTTTATGTGCCAGTCAGTAGTGTTGGAAGTTAATCATCAACAGCTTTCATGGTTGAGATAAAAATGCAAGAAACACAAAAACAAGATAATTCCCTTAGCAAGAAGTAGTTTATTCAAGTGTACTATGAGTATACTTATTTTATACTAAAACTGAGGCAGTATGCTTGAAGTTTACTTTTTATATACTATATTTTATATACTTAAGAATAGTATAGTGAAGTATACTTGGCTTATACTGAAAAGTATAAAGAAAAGTCTAAGACTAAGCACATTAATACTAAAACTTACACTTTAATACTAAAGCTTCTACTTGTACTTTAGTATACTTTTTACTTCTTTCTGCCACAAAGTACTAATACTTAGTATATCTTGATCCAAGTACAGAATAAGGTCAAGTCATTGACTCGTGCTTACATTTAATATAGCAGAATGAAAATGTTTTTCACTACACACATTTGCTTTGAGTTATTACCCCTGTTATAAAACTTATATGTTCAAGATCATATAGTATATAACTAGTACAATGGCAGTATATAGAAGAGTGTACTTGTGCTATACTTTAAGTATACTTCAATAAACTAAAATGTGGACTAGAAGTATATACCTAGTACACTAGTAGTATATAGATGAGTGTACTTGTTGTATACTTGAAAGTGTACTTTTGTAAACTTAAAATTACCTTATAAAGTAAACTTTTATAAATTTAAAAATGTTCCAATTTAGTCCGAAGAGGTATTAAATTAGTATACTTTCTAGTACACTACAAGTACATGGTCCGTAGTATACTTGCTATATTTATACTTACACTCAAGCATACTTAATAAAATGAACTTCAAATATACTACTTTTTGCTAAGGGAATATAGGTTCGTTTTAATCTCTGATTGAGTGTTAACATTCAGATTTTGGAGCGTTTAAGTGACTGAAAGTGTCATGTTTCATGTTTTTGTCTTCATTTATGAGTTGCATGTCGCCACGATCAGCTGACTGATGAGTGTTTTTCTGCTTTAACCAGCTGTTTTCCCGCCCTGCTTTTAAATATAGTTTTTTTTTTTTTTATGGGAACTGAACTCTTCCCCTTATCGCTTTGCTCTGCTGGCTCGTAATGACTTGCAGTGTTAATATGACAATGTTCGTGCTTTTATGAGCAATAAAAGACAATAATAAATTACATATTCGTGAAGGGCTTCTTCTTATTTTAGTGTTGTACATCTATAAAGTGTTAAGGACTTGTAAGAGACGGATTAAAACTGGAAACAGCAGAGAGTGAGATATCCTGACTTTCTTTTCATTAAATTTAATAAACAATAATCAAAATCCTGACCCAAATATCCAGCATATACAATACTTTTGTTTAATTTTATATGTTTTTTACCCTATTTTTAATCTTTTTTTAACCTTCGTGTCGTCCTCCTGGGTCAAATTGACCCCGTCTGTTTTGAGTGTTCCTTCTGTTCCTCTTTCCTCCCTTCCTTCTTTCCTTCCTCCATCCCCCTTTCTTCTTTCCTTCTGTCCTTCCTTCCTCCCTCCCTCCTTCTTTCCTTCCTTCCTTCCTTCTTTCCTCCCTCCATCCTTCTCTCTTTCTTTCCTCCCCCCTAACTTCCTCCCTTCCTTCTTTCCTCTGTCCTTCTTTCCTCCCTTCCTCTTTGTCTTTCTCCCTCCCTCCGTCATTCCTTCTTTCCTCCCTCCCTCCTACCTTCCTTCCTTCTTGCCTCCATCCTTCCTTCCTTTCCTCCCTTCCTTCCTTCCTTCCTTCCCTCCTTCCTTCCTCCCTCCCTCCCTCATTTCCTTCCTTCTTCCTCCCTTCCCTCCTTTCCTTCCTTCTTCCTTCCTTCCCTCCTTCCTTCCTCCCTCCCTCCTTTCCTTCCTTCTTCCTCCCTCCCTTCCTGGACTCCAAGACAACAGGAGGGTTAATCTCTTATCACTACTTTCACCTCTGACTTACAATGATTGCTGGAGTATTTCACATCACAAAAGCATAAACTTTCCATTTTCTTTTGTTTGCTAACAAGTTCAACATATCAACTTTTTACAATGTGACAAAATGTCGGTGTTGTGTGTGCAGCTGCTGATTCCCAAGTGGCCAAAAAAACAACCCCAAAACAATTAATATAGCATTAAATTGAACAAATAATACACAATAATCCGAATCCTGACCCAAATATCCAGCATATACAATACTTTTGTTTAATTTAATACAATTTTTTACCCTATTTTTTCTTTTTTTAACCTTTGTATTGTCTTATCACTACTTTCACCTCTGACTTACATTGATTGCAGGAGTATTTCAAATCACAAAACCACAAACTTTCAATTTATTTTGCTTGCTAACAAGTTCAACATATCAACTTCATAGGAAGGAAGGAAAAGAAGACAGATGGAAGGAAGGAAGGGAAGGAGGAAAATAAGGATGGAGGAAGGAAGGAAGGAAGAAAATGGAAGGAAGGAAGGGAAGGAGGAAAAGAAGGATGGAGGAAGGAAGGAAGGAAGGGAAGGAGGTAAAGAAGGATGGAGGAAGGAAGGAAGGATAGAACCAAGGAAAGGAAGGAAGGAAGGATAGAACCAAGGAAAAGATGGAAGGAAGGAAGGAAGGAAGGAAGGAAGGAAGGAAGGAAGGAAGGAAGGAAGGAAAGAAGGAAAATAAGACAGGAAGGAGAGATGGAAAGAAGGAAGAAAGGAAGGAAGGAAAAAAAGAAGACAGGAAGGAAAGTGGGCCGGATTGGACCCCTTGGTGGGCCGGTTCTGGCCCACGGACCTCATGTTTGACCCCCCTGCTCTAAGCTAAACTGATGAGAAGTTTCACAATTTCTTGAAGCAGCCAAACTCATTCGGGTTTTTGAAAAGCTTTAATTTAACACAGTGTTAGATTTGGAGCGTTACTCACACATAATAACATGTATTTGGCTCGTTGTAATTACATATCGGTGGGTGATAACTGCTCACAGATGCAGAAAAAGGCAACAACAACCATCCAGTCTCTCCCTGTTCTCACAACCATACTGTTGTTGTTTGTCTCCTGATATCTTTTCCTATTATCTGTCTTTTTTAATTAGGAAGGAAGGAAGGAGGAAAAGAAGGAAGGAGGAAAAGAAGGATGGAAGGAAGGAATGTAGGAAGGAAGGATAGAACCAAGGAAAAGATGGAAGGAAGGAAGGGAAGGAGTAAAAGAAGGAAGGAAGGAAGGAAGGAAGGGATGGAGGAAAAGAAGGAATGGAGGAAGGAAGGATAGAACCAAGGAAAAGATGGAAGGAAGGAAGGGATGGAGGAAAAGAAGGAATGGAGGAAGGAAGGATAGAACCAAGGAAAAGATGGAAGGAAGGAAGGGAGGAAGGGAAGGAGGAAAAGAAGGAATGGAGGAAGGAAGGATAGAACCAAGGAAAAGAAGGAAGGAAGGCAGGAAGGAAAGAAATAATCTATAATCTATGTTTTTTAATTAAATGTGAAATTCTGCATCATTGTATTCAGTCTTGCCTTTTTTCTTTTTTTCTTCTCTGTTCCAGACAAACAGGTCTCTTCACTTCTTGGACAACATCAGCCCTCAGCATCCGTTCTTCCTGATGCTTTCTCCTCCGGCTCCTCACTCTCCCTGGACGCCAGCGCCTCAGTACCAGAAAGAGTTCGGCGACGTTAAAGCTCCTCGAGACGGCAGCTTTAACAAACCGGGGAAGGTTTGTTCACGTTCATACTAAACATGATTCAATAAGGAGAGATCAGAGGTTGGATAAAGAGAAAAACACTACTGTTAACCTTTGAGTCGTCCTCCCGGGTCACCGGGACTGTTCCTTCTTTCCTCCCTTCCTTACTTCCGTCTGTCCTTCCTCCCTCCTTCCTTCCTTCCTCCCTCCTTCCTTCCCTCCTCCCTCCTTTCCTTCTTCTTCCTTCCTTCTTCCTTCTTCCTTCCTTCCTTCCTTCTTTCCATCTTTCCTTCCTTCCTTCCATCCTTCCTTCCATCCTTCCTCCAGCCTTCTTTCCTTTCCTCCCTTCCTTCCTCCCTCCCTCCTTTTTTTCCTTCTTCCTTCCTTCCTTCCTTCCATTCTTCCTTCCATCCTTCCTCCCTTCTTTCCTTTCCTCCCTTCCTTCCTTCCTTCCTTCCTTCCTTCCTTCCTTCCTTCCTTCCTTCCATCTTCCTTACTTCCTTCCTTCCTCCCTTCTTTCCTTTCCTTCCTTCCTTCCTTCCTTCCTTCTTTCCATCCTTCCTTCTTTCTTTCCTTCCTACCTTCTTCCTTCCTTCCTTCCTTCCATCATTCCTTCCTTCCTTTCTTAATTCCTTCCATCTTTCCTTCCTTCCTTGATTCGAGGACAACAGGAGGGTTAAAATATACGAACTACACACTTACTCCAAATGTCATCTGTACATTTTGGAATTATGACTATGTTTAGTATCTAATAACAGAAAAACTTAATATGTATATATTTAATTTTCCTCTGGCTATGGATTTCACTTCTTTATTTCTACTTCTTTACTCTGAAATGTCAACTTCTTAAATCTGTACGCTTTGGAAGTATGAATATTTTTAGTATCCTACATAATAACAGTATATAAATAAACACAAAAACTTAATGTCTCCTTTAAACATGACACACACTCTCAACTACACACTGCCTTTTTTGTAAGGGGTCACACTACTGTTTTAATCTCTAAAATACACTGTATATTATGAATTAAACTAGTTTTTAATGTAAAAGCTTCATATGGAAATTAACCATTAAATAACAGCCATCAAATAAATGTAGTGGAGTAAAAAAATGTCATAATTTCTCTCTGAAATGTCAACTAGAAGGTATAAAGTGGTATAAAGACAAGTGCATGTACCTCAAATGGTATACTTAAGTACATATATTTGAGTAAATATACTTAATTTTCTTACTTTCCACTCTGGAAAAAGCAGTGTGAGCCTCCTAAAGCTTTCTAAATAAACTTGAAGTGGACGTATCACGCACATTCACAGCTCTATATTTATATTCTGGGGCTCTACTGGAATATTTTTGCATGATTTCCAGTTTAAAAACTCCTTATTTATCTCATATATATCATTATCATCTCATACGTAGCATTACAGACAGAATGATATTTAAAGAACCAGATCCATGGACTTGGATTGGCTTGATGGAGAAGTTTCGAACAGGAAGAAATCTGCTTATCGAGATTTAAAGGACAATTTAAAGAGAGAAGATCCTCCTTATTGAACTTTTACCAATACTTCATTTAACTATAATATCTGTTCTTTAAGTCTTTCCCTTGTATCTCCCTTCGTCTGCGTCTTTCAGGACAAACACTGGCTGCTCCGTCAGCCCGTCAACCCCATGCCAGACAGCTCGCTCACCTTCCTGGATAATGCCTTCAGGAAGAGGTACGACTGCTAGACTGTTTTCTTAATATTTCAGTGATGGAAGGACAGACTGAGATTACCATGCTTAGTTCTTATCATTGTCTGCTGCAGGTGGCAGACGCTCTTATCTGTGGACGACATGGTGGAGAAGCTGGTGAAGAAGCTCGGTGACATAAAGGAGCTGGACAACACTTACATCTTCTACATGTCGGATAATGGCTACCACACAGGTCTGAGTTCACACATTATAACATCATTCATATCATTCCTCCTGTTCATACTGACTATTAAAAAGTCTCCTTCAAATGATTTAGTCATATCAAGTGATATCTGGCACATTTACAGTCTTTTTAGCATCAGACGACGACATAAATCTGTTATGATATACTTCTTTACCACATCTCCTATTGGGTCAGATGCAAGAACCACTCGTACGCACAGATTCGTTCTTGAACCATGCGTATGAGGGATTTATGAGGATTCGCCGCATTCACCAATTTTCTCGTATTTTGGATTTTTCTCTTAGTTACGAACAAACTTTACAAGTGGTGCAGACCTGTCGTACCTGTCATGCACAACATACAGTCCTCCATTCTTTGTCTTTCCCTTGAACTTTAACCCTCCTGTTGTCCTCAGGTCAAGGAAGGAAGGAAGGAAGGAAGGAAGGAAGGAAGGAAGGAAGGAAAGGAGTAAGGAGGGAGGGAAAAAAAGAGGAAGGAAGGAAGGAAGGAATGAAGGAAAGGAGTAAGGAGGGAGGGAGGAAAGAAGGATGGAAGGAAGGAAGGAAGGAAAGGAGTAAGGAGGGAGGAAGGAAAGGAGTAAGGAGGGTGAGAGGAAGGAAAGGAGTAAGGAGGGAGGAAGGAAGGAAGGAAGGAAGGAAAGGAGTATGGAGGGAGGGAGGAAGGAAAGATGGAAGGAGGAGGGAGCAAAGAAACAGGGAAGGAGGGGAAGAACGAAGGAACTATTAAAGAAAGAGGGAGGAAGGAAAGGAAAGAAGGAACAGTCAAAAGAGATGGGGTCAATTTGACCCGGGAGGACGACAGGAGGGTTAATTCCACCACTTACACACTAAATAATAATATGTGTTTCTGTTGATCTGTTTCTGAGAGCTCGTAAAGTTCTTATTCTTAGTCTTTAGTGCCATTTTCATGAATGGAGCTTCTCTTCAACCTGCCGGTCATCTGACCGTATATGGTATTTTGGGGGCGTCATTCATGTTAATTTACTATTCTCTCGGCACACTCGTAAATGTCTGTTTAGTTTATAAGACTGTACATGGTTTAACTCCTCCTCCTCAGTCTGAGTTAGTCATATCAAATGATATCTGACACATTTACAGTCTTTTTAAGCATCAAATTCCCTCTTAATGTTTACCTGTTGAGCTGTGGTGAAAGTATAGTAACAAAAAGACTTTGCTACTAAAAACACTGTAACGTTGAAACATAGAAGATGAAGATTTGACTCATTTGGTCGACTGAAGCTTCATATTAGCTTCAGATTAACCTTTAAATACATGTATACACAGAAGGAGGACTGTGGATTTAGTCCTCCATCACTTCCATTGTAAGTGCATTATGAAGGGATCTTCTAATGGTCAGTATGAACAGGAGGAATGATTACAGCGAGAACTTCCTGTCTGTGCTGTGTCACATCTTTAATCTTCCTCTCTGTTACAGGTCAGTTCTCCCTGCCCATCGATAAGAGGCAGCTGTACGAGTTTGACATCAGGGTTCCTCTCATGGTCCGCGGGCCGGGCATCAAACCCAACCAGACACTGCAGGTCACATGCAATCCTTAACTTACACACACACACACACACACACACACACACACACACACACACACACACACACACACACACACACACACACACACGTTTTACTGACATGTTTCGTTAATCTTTCAGGCTCCAGTGTTGAACATCGACTTGGCTCCAACCTTATTGGACATATCTGGCTTAAACCTCTCCACTGTGAACATCGACGGACAGTCCTTCCTCTCTCAGATGGTCAGTGTGTTTCCTTCAAATTGCTGTAACATTTTTCTAAATTTCACCTTTTTCTTTAATCTTTTAACTTTCGTGTCGTCCTCCCGGGTCAAATTGACCCCGTCTGTTTTAACTGTTCCTTCTTTCCTTCCTTCCCTCCCCTTTTCTTCCTTCTTTCCTTCCTTTCTCATTCCCTCCTTCTTTCCTCCCTTATTTCCTCTGTCCTTTCCTTCCTCCCTTCATCCCCCTTTCTTCCTTCCTTCCTTCCTTCCTTCCTCCCTCCCTCCTTCCTTTCCTTCCTCCCTTCCTTCTTTCCTCCCTCCCTCCTTCTCTCTTTCTTTCCTCCCCTTACCTTCCTTCGTTCCTTCGTTCCTTCCTCCCTCCCTCCCTCCTTCTTTCCTCCGTCCTTTCCTTCCTCCCTTCATCCCCCTTTCTTGCTTCCGCCCTCCTTCCTTTCCTTCCTACCTTCCTTCTTTCCTTCCTTCCTTCCTCCCTCCCTTCCTTTCTCCCTCCCCCTTTCTTCCTTCCTTCTGTCCTTCCTCCCTCCCTCCCTCCTTCCTTTCTTCCTTCCTTCTTTCCTCCCTCCCTCCCTCCCTCCCTCCCTCCCTCCCTCCCTCCCTCCTTCTTTCCTCCCCCCTACCTTCCTTCTTTCCTTCATTCCTTCCTCCCTCCCTCCCTCCTTTCCTTCCTTCATCCTCCCTTCCTTCCTTGACTCGAGGACAACAGGAGAGTTAATTAGTAACTTTTTATGCATCTCTTACTGTTAGGCCCCTTCACTGCGTAATGGCTCCACACGTCCCTTCTTCCTCGTTGAATACACCGGAGAGGGACATCCAACGACCGACCCCGCCTGCCCCAAACTCGGCCCCGGACTGTCTGTGAGTAGAAACTACAAGACTAGACTGAAGAACAGAAAATTATGGCAACTATTTTAATAACTGAGTAATCATTTTAGTCATTTATGAAGCAAATATGCCAAATATTTGCTGGTTTCAGCTTCTTAAATGTGACGATTTTAAGCTTTTTCTGTGTCACACATGATTTTAAACTGAGTATATTTAGATTTTTGAACTATTGAACAGACAAAAAAAAGAATTAAAGAAATTATAACATATTTTTACACAATTTTCTGCCTTTTCGTAAAATAAAACAAATAATTGATGATGACAATGATGATTAATTGGAGCCGTATTAATCAACAACCACTTTTATAATGAATTGAAGTAATTTATAAAGCTATGGTGACGATTTGACAAGCTTATTAATGCAGAAACCATCAGTTGATCAATAGAAAATGAAGCAACAAGAACAAATTAAAACAAGAATAAACCTACAAGGCTTTAGTCTGTTAATATAATGGCTAAAAAATACAATACATTGACAATATTGTTACTTCGTGGTTGCAGGCTGCAGCACTAACTCTGTAACACTTTATTTTCACCAGCAATGTTTCCCAGACTGCGTGTGCGAAGACGCCTACAACAACACCTACGCCTGCGTCAGGACTCTGGACAGCGGACACAACCTGCAGTACTGCGAGTTTGCAGACAGCGAGGTACGAACACCACTCTGCTCGCTACAGCAGTGAAGACTCATTGATAAAATAACCAGATTTATTAAGGCGCAGCATAGCTAATTTATCTGTAAAGCACATTTTAGCAACAAGACAATTCAAAGTGCTTTACATAAAACATAAAAATGCATCAAGACAGGATATGCCTGAGTGTCTTTAGCTGTTATATGTATTTTATGTGTATTTATCGTCTGTAAGGGCAGCTGCTACTATGCACTACGCACTTTGAGTCCATAACAAATTTCCCCTAGGGGACAATAAAATATATTCTATTCTATTCTATATAAAAGCAACACATGCCAAGATAAAAAGATGTTTAAATACGATTTAAAAGGGTTTAAATTGGAAATAATATGAAGGTAAAATAGAGTAAAGTCAGATTAAAACAGGAGAATAAGAAGTTTCAGTGCAGTGTGAGATATTAACCCCTAAAATTTGGATTTAATAAAGTATTCACACAGAGAAAATAAGTGAGAGTTGCAGCAGACCTGCAGTCTTCTTGGTGTTTGTTGCAGATATGTGGAGCATAAAAAGTGAATGCTGCTTCTCCAGGTTTAGTTTGGACTCTTGGGGCTAAAAAAATAGATCTGGATGGTTAAAGTCCACTTCTAATGAATATTTATTAATCTCAGCCTCTTGTTTTAACCCAACTGTGCATGCTCTCAGTCGTTTGTCGAGGTGTACAACCTGACCTCCGACCCCCACCAGCTGGAGAACATAGTGAAGAAGGTGGACCCGGCCGTCCTGCAGGTGATGAACCAGCGGCTCATCAAGCTCCAGTCCTGCGTGGGCGACAGCTGCCACGACATCAAATGATAAAAGAAGAAAAGGAGGAGGAGCGTTGAGTTTACACCCTTATAAAGCAGCCAAAGACCAGACTCATCATACTGAGAACAGAAGAAGAAGAGAGGGCGGGGGGGTTGGGTTGCTTTACGTGACTGTTTCACCACCAAACCAAACCAAGTATGGTAGCTGGTAAGAAGTTTTTCACAGCAGACGTTTTGTTTTTTGACACTTCACAATAAGAAAAGCAAAAAGGTGTGAATGATGATGATGATGATGATGATGATGATGATGATGATGATCATGATGATGATGATGATGATGATGATGATGATGATGATGATGATAAAGTGACGCTTCCTGGTTTTGTGCATGCTGGTTCACTGTTACACTGTCAGGACTCACTTATGTTATTATTATTAGGGCCCGAGCGGCGACTGCAAGTCGCCTGGCGAAAGCCATATTGAAATTGTAATGTTTATTATTATTATTATTATTATTATTATTATTATTCCGACATTTCGTGCCCCAATTTCGCCCCTTTCCCAAATGCGAAAATGCTTATACTTTTGCACGGACGTCCGGCCTCATCCGAAATTCGATATTTTTGGGTGGTCGCACATGGTCGACGCAGAATGGCGGAATAGCGCCCCCTACAAAGTCCAAAAATGCCCATAGGGAATTTTACTAACTTTGTCCTATGCTCACAAAATTCGGTACACATATGTATTATACCCACATATGCAAAAAAGCCTCTTGACCTCATGACCTCAACCCAACAGGAAGTCGGCCATTTTGGTTTTGATTTTTCCCGCCTAAAATTAACTCCTCCCACAGCGTTGGCCCGATCAAGTTCAAATTAGGTACTCAACATCTCCAGACCTAGCTGAGCTTAACTTGTGCTCTGCACATCCGTAGGTCAAAGGGCGTGTCTGCCAGGGCTCAACTAACTTTGGCGTGCTCGCCATGTACATACATGCCCACATACTTCATCCAATCAGCTTCAAACTTGCTGGACATGATGATGGCTCCGCCCTGAACGTCCCGATATATTAACTTCCCACGTAACTCATAGCGCCCCCCGGTGGTAACAGGAAGTTAACTAAGATTCATTAAAATTACATACTTTGCCCCATCAACTTCATTCAGAACCAGTTGGTGAAGCTACATTATGAACACTGTGAAGCTACGAGTAATGGCGTCCGTGTGGCGACGCGGCGACCATCAATTCCTCGCCATGAAAATCCGTTTGGCTTTTTGATGGCTTTATTGAACTCGTATCATCATGAAAATTGGTACACAGGTCCAGGGTGCCGACCTCAACGTCTCCATTCGCTCATAGGCGATCTCACTCGTGTCGCCCCCTAGTGGAAACAGGAAGTGCCATATTTTACATCATCATTGTGCGATTTCCAAAAAAACTTCACATGTGTAATCACTGTCCCACCCTGAACGCAACCGCTTGTGTTTTGTTACACTCTACTGCCCCCTGGTGGATGAACCATCAACCTCTCATAACTCCTTCATGCTTTGTCCAATTCACTCCAAACTTCACATGACTGATGAGTGGCCGCCCTGAACACACCAGACCACACCAGACCATATGTGTAACTACCTGTGACTGCCCCCTACTGGATGAACGAAACATTGCATTTTTGGCCTCCTTCCAGGTTTTTTCTCACTTTCTGCTTCACGCCACAGCCCCGCCATGCCTCAGGCCCCGCGGTGGCATGGGTGAGCGAGGGCCCGCCATAGCCGCTTGCGGCTTTAATTATTATTATTATTGTTTACCTGCACTTTCCCCCCTCCAGTAGTCATGTGGTAGAAGAGAAATATTGATGTGGAAAATCGTGCAAACTGAGGGAATTCATTGGTAAACTGTAGATTAGAGCTAAAACTAAGAATAAGTTTCATTATTGATTAATGTGTCTGTTATTTTCTTGTTTAATCAGTTTGTTTATTGGTCGAAAACCCATAAGACAATATCCTAGGATTTTGTCCACAACGCAAAGATGTTAAGTTAAGTTAAATTAAGGATAAAATAAACTAGAAAATATTCACATTTGAGAAGTTGGAATTAAAAAATATGGATGTTTTCTTCTTAAATGACACAAATAGTTGCTGATAAACTTAATTGTTGGTAGCTAATTAATGAATTGTTGCAGCTCTAGTGTAGATGACAAGTTAAAACCTCCATCCTGCTCTTCATGATCATCTATAATGTGGTAGAAGAGAAATATTGATGTTTGAAAATCATGCAAACTGAGGGAATTAACTGGTAAACTGTAGATCAGAGCTGCAACTAACAGTTAGTTTCATTATTGATTAATGTGTCTGTTATTTTCTTGTGTAATCGGTTTGTTTATTGGCCCAAAACCCAAAAGATAACATCCTCAGATTTTTTCCACAACTCAAAGATGTTAAGTTAACTATCATAGAAGAACTAAATAAACTAGAAAAATATTCACATTTGAGGAGTTGGAATTAAAAAATCTGGACATTTTCTTCTTAAATTACACAAATAGTTGCTGATAAACTTAATAGTTGGTAGCTATTTAATGAATTGTTGCAGCTCTAGTGTAGATGACCAGTTAAAACCTCCATCCTGCTTTTTATGATCATCTATAATGTGGTAGAAGAGAAATATTTCGACTTGGAAAATCACGCAAACTGAGGGAATTAATTGGTAAACTGTACATTAGAGCTGAAACTAACAATTAGTTTCATTATTGATTCATGTGTTTGTTGTTTTTTTGTTTAATCAGTTTGTTTGTTAGCCCATGAAATGCTAAAAAATGGTCCCAAAACCAAGATAACATCCTCAAATTTCTAGTTTTGTATGGATATTTTCTTCTTAAATGACACAAATAGTTGCTGATAAACTTAATAGTTGGTAGCTAATTAATGAATTGTTGCAGCTCTAGTGTAGATGACTAGTTAAAACCTCCATCCTGCTCTCTATGATCACCTATAATGTGTTTTAAAACAGCTAAATTCACCATATAGTTGTTTCTTATTTGCTTATTTCTTCAGTTTTTGCAGGTACAAGCATGAAATTTGATTGCGACTCTTAAATACGAGACACATTAAACAAACCCACAGGTCGCTGATGGCCGCTTTAGTGCCGTGAGATCGGCTGTACTGATATTTAAAATGAGCATCATTACACACACAGAGAGATAAAGTTAGGGAACAAGAGGTTTTGTCGTTCAAGTACAGTATTTATGCTGCTTCTGCGTCGTGTTCTGGTAACAGATGCTTCGGCTGTACTTGAATGTTATCGCTCGTTTTAAAAGTCAATAGAAGATCTCGCTGCACAGCTGTTGATTTTTAGTCTGAGGAGCCTTTGAGATCGTAAAATAACGACTTCATCTGCAGCTCAGCTCTTATTTATGAGCCAAGATCGAATATCATATTATTTTCATGTCACTGGATTACATGTTTCCTTTTATTATGAACAGTTTAGAAGCACATTAATGTGTTTAGAAGCTTCTACAAAGACTAATAACAGCGATTTATTGAGCATGCTTACACAGAACTACTCTCCCAAGACTGAAAATGTGATCGTTATATCATGTGATAATTTGAGTTGATCAAGTTAAATGATTTAACTGGCAATTTTTATTTATGTTTTTCTTATTATTATTCAAAGACTAATAACAGTGATCATGTTTTCAGTCTCAGGAGAGTAGTTCTGTGTAAGGCAGACGCTACTGAGCATGTGCAGTAACGTTCACAACCTTTTTTACTTTGCACTGCATCATGAATTTCTTAAAGAACTTCAGTGCAAATTAAAAGACATTGTGATATGTAGCATAACAAGCTAAAGAAGCTGTAGACATTTCTGCACATGCTCAATAGCGTTTACCTTACACAGAACTACTCTCCAGAGACTGAAAATATGATCGCTGTTATTTGTCCTTTGGAGCTGTTTCTAAACAAACTAACATGACAAAACTCTTTATAATGAAGGAACATGTCAACCAGTACAGCGGAGTGACTCACTGACATGTTTTTAATAGTTTTTTGGGCAACGACGGAGGAAATACGGCCTTTTCTTATGATTGTACATACTGTATTTGAAACAGAAACTAGTGTACAGGCTTCTTTACTCCATGATTTGAAGAGAAGTAGTATGATCTATCAGGCTTTGCATACACAGACAATACTCCAGACATGAGATCTGTTGCCAATATTAAAACATTGCAGCTGTATCGTTTAATATGTGATTGCAGAGAGCAGGATGGAGCAGATTTTAGGGCATCTCGGCCATTAAAAGTGCAGTTTTTCCAACTCATTCACATGGATTTACACCTCAATACTTGTACTTTATCTACCACATGATCACGGGGGAACTTTTCCTACTGTGACAAAAAGTTAAAGTATCTGCTGTGAAAAAGCTTTATTATTTTCTCAGACCTGTATGCACATAACTCTTCTTTTCAGGAGCTCATTATTATATACACTTTTTAAAACTCCTTTTTTCTTCCTATCGGACTAATCCATCATACCACGTTAGTTAAGAATAATACGTTTAAACTGCACTATAAACTCACTGTGTTGTTTTGGGGAGGGGTGGGGTGTTATTTTTAATATAATATTCAGGGGTTCACCATGCTGTTCAACATTTTGAGTCATTACAGAAAGGACCAGTATTTCTCAGAAGTGGATTCATTATATTTTTAAATTATACACAACCAACCAAAGCTGTGCTAGTTCACTGCAGCTTCACTAATTCTCTTTTTAAAGGAGTAATTTGACATTTTGGGAAATTCATTTTATTAGATACCATACTCATGTCTGTACAGCAAATACGAAACTACTGCTAGCAGCGTGTTAGCTTAGTTTAACATATTAACGTATTATATTTATATCTGTTTAATACACAATAATTATTAAGATTTAGAAGTGCTATTAGCTGATTTTTGTTATTTTAGCTTAGCACAAAGACTGGGAACAGGGTGAAATGGCTTGCTTGACTCTGTTTAGTTAACAAACTCAGCTATAAACACCTTTAAAGCTCATTAATTAACATATTATATCTATATCTAGTTAATTTACACATATTATTATTATTAAGATTTATGAGTGCTATTAGCTGATTTTTGTTAGTTTAGCTTAGCACAAACACTGGAAACAGGGTGAAATGGCTAGTTTGACTCTATTAAGTTAACAATATCAACTATGAGCACCCCTAAAGCTCATTAATTAACATATTATATCTATATCTAGTTAATGTACACATCATTATCAAGATTTATGAGTGCTTTTAGCCAATTTTTGTTAGCTTAGCTTAGCACAAACACCGTAAACAAGGGAAAACGGCTTGCTTGGCCATATTAAAACATTAACAAAATCAACTATAAGCACCTTTAAAGCTCACTAATTAACATATTAGATTTATATATATTTAATGTACACAGCATTATGTAGATTTATAAGTGCAATTAGAGGTTAACTAACTGCTGTAGCTACGTATTTACTGTACAGGACATGCGAGGTATCTCTGCAAGGTTTCCCAACATGTTAAAATACTCATTTAAGGGGAAATTATATTCAGTGCAGCTTCTATTTTCTTATAAAAATCTTCAAACTCAAACTCATCATTTTTATCTCAGCTGCACTTTCATGAAAGAAGTCTTAAAATTGAGGTAATTTCCATCCATTCGCTCCAAGTTTTGTGCCTCAGATTTAAAATAATGTTTGTTTTTGTGACTATATTTTACATTTAGTATTCCTGATGATAATTGTAAGGAGCCTTTTTTTTAAAGTGGAAAGATGGAAAATGAAATACAATAAAAGAAGAAAGTGCTGTTGAAACTTTTGAGATGTTTTTTTCATCAAAGGGAAGATTTAACATTTTGAAATGAGCTTTATAACCTTGTGTGCCTTGTGTTTGCACTGACGAGGTGCACGTGCCTTTTAAATGTGAATGTATTTGCACTGTGATGAAAATTAATTAAGAATAAAATCAAAGGAAGCATTTTATGAATTTGTCTGGATATATTTTTTTTCAAAAGGAACAAAGAGGTTTTCTTTATGCATCTTAAAACATCTCTGAAGCTACAAATCAACACAGAGACCAACAGGTGACCTCTGACCTCGACTGCATTATATGCTGAATCAGGGGGGTCAAATATGAGGCCCGCGGGCCAGAACCGGGCCGCCGAGGGGTCCAATCCGGCCCACTTTCCTTCCGGTCTTCTTTTCCTTCTCTCCTTTTTTCCTTCTGTCCTTCCTCTCTCTCTTCCTTTCGTCTTTCCTTCCTTCCTATCACCTTTCCCTTCTTTCTTTCCATCCTTCCTCCCCTTCGTCTTTCCTTCCCTCCGACCTTGTTTCCTTCCATCTTTCCTTGCTTCCCTTCCTCTTCCTTTCATCTTCCCTTCTTCTTTCCTCCCCATCACCTTTCCCTTTCTTTCCTTCCTTCCTTATGTCCTTCCTCCCTCCCTTTCTTTCCTTCCGTCCTTCCATCTTCCCTTCCTGTCTTCTTTCTTAATCCCTTTTCCTTCCTTCCTCCCTTTTGTCTTTCCTCCCTATCACATTTCCCTTCTTTCTTTCCATCCTTCCTTTCCCGACATAAAGCTTTATTACTACGGTCATTTTCAAAGCTGTCCGCTGACCTCTGACCTCAACATACCTGAATGACGGAGCCTCTTCTCTAAAGACATTCACACTTCATACTGACCCTGAGCTGTTTTAATAAGTGCACAAACTTTTTCTCTCAGCTATGACCTTTAAAAATTAAACCAATAACTCCATGACTGATTTCAGACATAAATGTTTTAATTTTTTAACACATGATTGCATTTAGTTCATTTCACACAAAAAAAAGAGTCTGAAAACATCTGCAGAACAGAAAAAAAGCAAATTTTTAGTGAAACTAAACGAGCAGGAATGAAAACAGGAACCAAGTCGCCACTTTATTAAAGAGTAAAATCCATCTCGTCGTGTTTTTAATCTTCAGAATAAACCTTTAACTCTGATATTAACATTAACTCTACGCCGTCTCTACACTCACAGATATTTATACACTGCTTTATCCTGCAGCGTCTGAATCTCTAACTTGACGGGACATTTGTAGAAGTGCGACAGCAGAGCCTCCGAGTAGCCGATCAAGAAGTAAAACTTGGGCGGCGACAGTCTCTGTATCATTAAGGCGCAGACTGTGAGCACATTGCTGCGCCGTTTGATCACCACCTCGTTGGCAAGGCAACCGTGGAAAGTCCCGAATATGAAGCGCCTGATGAAAACATCCTCCACGGTGCGATCGGCTGCTCCTTCTTCTCCTTTGAGGTTACCTGGCAGACAGAAAACAGGAAGGAGGAGTTATTCTGAGATGTGTGTAAGACTATTTTAGCTCATGAAAGTAAAGCTTCTCTCTGCATCTGCATGATTTCAGAGTAACAACATTAAACCACCTGTTGTCCTCAGGTCAAGGAAGGGAGGGACGAGGAGAGAGGAAGGAAGGAAGGAAGGAAAGGAGTAAGGAGGGAGGGAGGAAGGAAGGAAGGAAGGAAGGAAGGAAGGAAGGAAGGAAGGAAGAAAGGAGTAAGGAGGAAAAGAGGCAGGAAGTAATGAGAGAAGTAAGGGATGGAGGAAAGGAGGAAGGAAAGAAGGAAGGCAAGGAGTAAGGAGGGAGGGAGGAAGGAAAGGAGTAAGGAAGGAAGGAAGGAAAGGAGAAAGGAGGAAAAGAGGAAGGAAGTAAGGAAGGAAGGAAAATAAGGAGTAAGGAGGGAGGGAGGAAAAGAGGAAGGAAGGAAGGAAAGGAGGAAGGAAGGAAGGAAAGGAGTAAGGAGGGAAGGAAGGAAGGAAGGAAAGGAGGAAGGAAGGAAGGAAAGGAGTAAGGAGGAAGGAAGGAAGGAAGGAAGGAAGGAAAGAAAGAAAGAAATGAGTAAGGAGGGAAAGAAAGAAAGAAAGAAATGAGTAAGGAGGGAGAGAGAATGTTAAAGTTAAAGAGGCTCACTGGTGTGCTGTGACAGCCATCCTTTACGGTGGCCGATCTGATGAGGATGAAGAGCCTGCTCATAGGTCAAAGGTTTGTCTCCTTTACCCACTCGGATACGAGCCGCTCGATTCTGTGAGACGAAAGACAGAAAAAGGTTCAAATGTCAGGAACAAAAAGACACAAATTTCTCTTGAATATGAACTGATAAGTCAGCTGGATGATATAGCCAATACTCAGAAAGTAAGAAGTCTCACTCACTCTTTATGAACGCCCTTTTAACCATTTACTAATATCAATTCTTAAATGTACTGAAATGTTTCTGAGCTGTGTCTGATGAAACATTTACAATCCTACGTACCTAAGCCCTCAGTTTAGGTTATTAAACTATGTTGTAAAATCTAACCTGGGTATCTTAAATCATGTGATGGTAGATATTTATCATGTTTAAGCTTTAACTGTTAACTACCTCCATACTTCTATCAGTGCTGTTTTACGTGACAATTAAACACTGTCAACATAACTCAGAGGAAAACTCAACTTTGGTCATTAAAGGAGAAGTAATAGTCCTTATTGGTTGGTGTGAAGCTTTGTGCATCTGTGCAACATCTGCAAGAGTTAGACTGCAATAGTTTTTCATCCTGAGCCATCAATATTGCACAAATGCACCAGCAGCACTTTAAGTAAACCCATCAGCACTACTTGTCTTTCATTAGACCATGAAGATAATACATAAGCTGTCCCACATTGCACCAGTAAACTCATCAGCACTTTACCTTAAAAAGCTGCTATTTATGATTTTATGTTTTTTTAAAAGATGTTTAATGTGTCTTTTGTCTTCATGCAACTGTTTTAAAATGTGAACACGACTGATGTGTCGATAACAGCATTTCTCTTGTATGTATGAAGCTGCTGAGTGACGATAAATCTGATTCTGATGATTTTCCCTGATTCTCCTTTTTTAAACACAGTCAGTACCACTGCTTTAACACAGCAGTAATATAACAACACTGATTAACTGTGATATTTACCTTGCAGCACACTGCAGTGACATGAAGGCCTCTGCTTCCAGATGAACTGAATAACGAGCCGGACCGAGCTAAAGCCCCCTGCAGAGAAAACACAGGAAACATCAAGAGAGTAAAAAAACCCTTTATTACATTTACTATATTATAAGTTCATGCTAGAACATAAAAGTCAAAAAGAGGGAAACAAACTCTGTCTGAGAAACTTACATTGGTGCAAACATTTTACTTGTATGTACTTTAACAAGATCAGACACACATCTGACTAAGTGAAGTAGGCTTGTTCTTTGAACACCTGTAACCTCACAGGTACGCAGGAGATAACCCAAAATATTGCACAGCTGTGTGAAAAAGAGTTTTTAAAACAGTTGAGTGTATATTGAGGGATTCTGTATCGTCTGCCAGAGGGCAAGAGTTCATATTCTGTGAGGAGGATGTGTGATGGGTTAATCATTATCTTCTGAGCTTGCATCAGAACAGACTGCTCATATATCGAGTGGAGGGGCGTAACAGACGAGCAACCTTAGTCTTTAGTTGTACAGTGAGGTTTAAGCCTGATAAGATAAAAACATTATCTCCTCTGGACCACACCAAACACTCTGAGTCTGTGTAAGAAATAAAGTCTCCGCTGTAGACAAGAACACAAACTTTCCTCAAGAACCTTCCAGCTGAAGGTGTAGTCCAAGTGAACAACGAGATACTATTGATTGATCATTATTATTATTATTATTATTATTATTATGTTTTTATTGGGTTTTAAACCATTACAACAACAGCAACTATATCCCCACCCACAATGAAATAAGATAACAGTAATACATATACCAATTATAGTTTTTAAAAAGAGAAAAAAACCCTCATATTAATATAAAATATAAACAAAAGGAACATTATGTATGACCACAACTTTGATCCTCCACTGATGTAGGGTCCAGAATCATCTCATTAGTTTAACCACATTGAAGATTAGATGGTTGGTCTCACACCACCTTGGAAATAAAGTAATCATTATTATTATAATTATTATAATTATTATTACTAGGGACCTATCTTTGTTCCAATCTTCGGGTGTAGCAGCATGTTTAAATCCAGTGAATTAAGGTACATTTTCCTTTATTTAAAGTAAACTTGGTGTTTGATGCTTGATTTGTATCAGGTTATATTTTAGCACCTCAAATGTTGTCATTATTGTCATTCTGTCGCATTTCACAGTAACACAAATATGTGTTGTCCCATAAAAGTCATACAGAAATGATATAAGAAGATTTTATTTCTCTCCCCAGTGTTTAAACCAGAAACTATGAAACGTTTTTAATCATTATATAATACATTAATCCTGCAGCTTTGACCATTAACATTAACTTCTACATCAACACACCCTGAAGTTGTCAGCATGAGTTCATATAAATGTATTAAAATGTTTTTAATCTTATGTTTTACTCACCAGGAGCCTCACGCTACCTGAGCTGCTCAAGGACGCCGCCATGCTTATTGAATCACGGGAGCTGCAGATAAACTCTACTTTATATTTATTATTATGATGTTATCAACTTTCAGAAAAATCAGTCAAACGTTTATGAGGATTGCAATAGAAAAAAGTCGTGTCAAAATAGGCGAAAAAGTATGATATCGCATTTAAACTGGAACTACTTATTCTGCAACTTCTACATCTGTTTCCATACGGACGATAATGGGAGCTGAATGAACCGGAAATAGATAAAACAACATCATAGACGTATTCTTTTAATATTTTTTAATTTTGTATTATTTTTTAAGCTTTAGAATAATGCAATATGCGTTTCATTTCTTGTAGTTTTTATTATATATTTCTAAAAAATAAGCAGATTCATGACAACAGTAAGGCTACACTGCCAATATACAAAATAATAGAGACATAAAATAGTAATAAAAACAAATACACTTAACGAAAAGTATATTTACATTTACAAATACAAAAAAATGCACATAATATATAATCATACGTTTATTCTCGTGTTTTTATTTTTCTCTCTATATATATATTTTTTAACTATACGTGCACTTAGTTTGAAAATACACACTCGGAAGGGTTATTATTGTTCTAGAAGCGTTGTTTCCCCCTATCCGCACTCTGCCTCTGATTGGCTCTCACTATGACGTTCTTAACAATCAGCCAATCATCTCACTGCTCACGCCTCAACTAGCCAATCAGAAGCAGAGGGGGGGCGGGCTTTAGCGGAATGCGGGTGGGGGGAAAAATAAGACGTTCTGGAAGGAGGAAAACAAGGCGTTTAGTAACATGTCCCGGTGATTTACGAACTTAAATCTCTTTCTAAACACTCTTTGATTAAGTGTGTGAGTTTAAGTCGTTTGACCTTAAGTTAAAGCTTCGTTATAAGCCGTTTTTAAACGATGGCGTCGCCGCTGCAGATGACAGAGATGTACGACAACGCGCTGCTGGGGATCCTGCAGCACGCTGGAAACATACAGGACTTTCTGCACATCTATTTTGGGTTTTTGTATCGCAAGACTGACTTTTATCGCCTGCTGTCGAATCCCAACGACAAGATGGGTTTCCCCCCCGGTGTGGCGGAGAAGATGGTACTCAAGGTGAAGTTTTAAAACATGTTAGAAGGGTTTAAATGTTTAGTAAAGACGGATTTTAAAGGTAATGCAGCTTTATTTATATAGTGCATTTCATACTAAGGGGCAACTCAATGTGCTTTATATAAAAACAAACATGCAACAGGAACAATTGGAAGCATAAAACATAAAAACATACAATTAAAAACATAAAAACCCCAATAATAATAATATAAAATAAAAAATAATACTACAAGAAATGGAAAACATTAAAACATACAATTAAAAACAAAACAAAAAAACCCCATTAATAACAAAAAATAAAATAAAAACAAAGCACAGAAAAATAGAATTATTAGAGTATAAAATATAAGTTTGCAGCATTAAAATAATGATTTGCTTTAAAATCATTGAGGACATACAGTGCAAATGAAAGATTACACATTTAAAGTGCTTTATAAAAGAGCTCAATCATAATAAGCACAGGAGAAGAGAAGTGTTTATTTTTTTGTTGTAGATTTTATTTATGAGTTTTGCATTTTCACAACATGGAGAACAAAATAGACAAAGCGACACAACAAAACAGAACAAACTAAAATTAATAACAAACAAAAACACACTGCCAGCTCACAGTAAAGATGCACATGCATGTCAATCCGTGCAATGACTAAAATGTCTATAGGTGAATTGAGCGTCAGGGAGTGAGTCCATGTAACTAAGACGGAGATGTTTAAGGAAAGTTAGGAAGAAAACTTAACCAAGCAGATTACAGCACATTACAATACAATGCAATACAGCATAATACAATATAGTCTAGTTGAATTAAGTCCCAGTGAGACACTTAATATTCCTAATATGATCAATAAACTTGAGGTGGGAATTAGACTAGATGTACCGTATTTCTTCAAGGTACACAGGAGATGATGTCATTCAGCCATTTTTTTAAAGCAGGGAGGGGAGACAGACAGACTTCCACTCTCTCAAGATAATAACCCTTTTTATCAATGACCATACCAAACATGAGGGCTTGTTGTGATGTGAGGGAAGAGTCAAGGACAAATCAGAGTGACTAACTGTCTGTTGTATCACTATACAGTTTCAGCTCTGCTGGTAGTTTGTTCCAGTTGTGTGCAGCATAACAGATAAATGACCTACTGTGTTTATATTCTACTAACATGTCATTCATGTATTCTGGACCTAAACCATTCAGTGATTTATAGACCAGTAGCAGAACTAAAATCTATTCCATAGCTGACTGGGAGCCAGTGTAAAGACTAGCTGCAAAGACGGATTTTAAGTCTGTTTACTGTTTTGGACGATATATTGATATTATTATAACGATATTGTGAAAGTAATGTCAGTTACTTTTTCCTTTGGGGACGTCATTTTCAGGTGAAAAAAATGTAATGAATTGTAACATATCGCAGTATATCGCAATATATTTAAAATCGTGATAATATCGTATTGTGGAGCCTCTGATTGCAACCCCTATTATATACTAATTAAAACATACTCATGGATATTATATACCATATCTGCCAGGTCCATTACACTAATTGCACTAAGTTCTACACACTGCACCTTTAATACATTTATATAATAGCATTTAAAGGAGCCAAACTACATCATTGGAAGACATTTACTTGTATAAATAGAAGAGTTTTTACATGGTGATGTCAGTATTTTTATTGATATTTGTGTAATAATTTTCAGGTACTTGTATTTTACTTGATTATGCCCATTTTCAGCTTTTTATCTTCAAACCAGACATTTCCAAGGCAAATTTTCAGCTTTTTCCACTTATCAGCCCCAAGTTTTAAAATGCTGCTCACAAGTTTACACATCAGTAATATTAATAAAAAGCTGCAGCTGTGTATTAGGCATGAAAATAGCAGCAGCAGATAAACATGTTTAGCAGCAACTCTCTGGTTAAAATATGTTTAAGTTCATCTTTTTCTTCTCTCTGCAGACGTTCAAGTTGTTCGAGAAGGTGGCGGATCACGACAGAGAGCGACACATGAGCGAGCTGCAGAAGAGAGGCGAGAGTAAGAGCGTCCCTCCGGCGGTTCAAGAGCTGGAGATCGACTCCGAGTCTCAGGAGGAGACACGAGGGCAGAGAGCGGAGGCGGCGCAGACGGAGAGATCTGCAGTGGGTTCAGGCGACGTCTCGGCTCCTCCAGAACCGACCGTCAGACCTCAGAGCGGCAGCGGTGGTAGTAGTGGTGTTAGCGGTGCTGCTGCTGCTGCTGCAGGACAGTCAGCACACGGCGAGCAGGCAGCTGCAGCCGGCACAAAGTCAACAGAGGAGTGAGTAAAAACAGTGACACTTTATTGATTTGTTAGTGTAGCTCAGTAAACAAGTCAATTAATCAATCAAACTGTATTTATACAGCAGCTTTCATTCAGCTTAATGTAGTTCAACTGGCTTCACAGCTGATTGACAAGCTAATAATGAGACAGAACAAGGGACAATATGAAGAAAAGGAACAAAAACAAACAAATTATAAGACAAAAAAAGAAAAATTGAGACCAGTAGTGCACACAAGAGAAAATAAGGATGATAAAAATCTTTAGAAAATTTGAATAAAGCAAAGTTAAGAAGAAAAAACTTACTGTCATCTAACTTCTTGTACCTTTCAGTTTAATGTACTTTGGTCATTAAACCCAAACACACATATATAAATAAAGATAACAATCATATCTCCTTGTTTTCTTCATCTTCCTTAGAAACAGTGACTAACTAAAAGGGAAAATAAATACATTTTAAAAACGTAGATTCTGACTGAAAAGCTTGTAACACTTAATCTTTTTATTAGTCATTCGATAGATCCATACATACATAACAAACACACAACATTTATAATTAAAGCTGCAAGCAGCGATGAACGGGCCCTCGCCCCCCCATGCATGTCGGGGCTGTGGTGCAGTTGGAGGGCACGCACGTAGAAGTCTTCATACGCAGGCTTTTATTTGACATTGCATGATGTGGTGAAATATCACTGTTTCCACTATGTGGCACTAGAGAGCACCCACCAATTATATGTCATGTTGTTGTATGTGATGTGGAGAAGACATCCTGTAAATTTCATATAAATTGGATAATGTTTGTCATATGAGGCTGACTTCCTGTGTCAGTAGGTGGCGCTGTGTATATGACACAGTATTGATGCATAGACGTGTTCAGGGCGGGACCCTCTACATGCGTGATGAATTTGGTGTAGATCGGACGATGTCTGTAGGAGTTATAAGGACTTCCTGCTTTTTGGCGAAGGATCAAATGGCGAAGGAAATTGTCGGCGCCGCCACGCCCAAACCGAATCCCTAATCAGAAAGGTGTTGATAATTTTTCATCTCCAATGTCTCAAGATGTTTCTGAGTGAATTTGAAGTCGGTCGGATAAAATCCCTAGGACAAGTTCATTAAAGTACGGGGCGTGGAAATCGCCAAAATCGCACATATTTTTCCAAATGGCCGACTTCCTGTTGGAGTGACGTCATGGGCGCCCTACACTTGTTTTTGCGTCTGGACATGATACATATATATACCAAATTTCGTTCATGTACGTAAATCTTTCACATTTTTATATTCGTTAGGGGGCGCTATTGAGCCATTTTGCGACGGCCATTTTGGCGAACCATAAAATATCAAATTTTTCGCCAGGTCCGATGTGAGTGCAAATTTTCGTGAGATTTGGGGCACGTTTAGGCTGTCAAAAAGGCGTTTGTTTTTTCAGCACGATAAGCAGTACCCCCATTCGGCCAGCAGTTCCTGTTAAATTGCGAAAGGCAAAATTCCTCACATCACCAGGAAAGAAACCGAATCCCTAATCAGAAAGCTTTTGATAACTTTTCATCTCCAATGTCTCAAGATGTTTCTGAGTGAATTTGAAGTCGGTCACATTAAATCTCTAGGAGGAGTTCGTTCAAATACGAGGCGTGGAAAACACCAAAATGGCACGAAATTGGCAAGTTTGATTCAAAATGGCCGACTTCCTGTTGGAGTGAGGGTATGGGTCCGAGAGACTTTTTAGTGCGTCTTTACATGATACATATGTGTACCGAATTTCGTTTGTCTATGTCAATCTGAGTCGAGGGGCTCCATATTTTAAATTTTCTAGGCGGCGCTATTGAGCCATTTTCCAAGTGGGATATGGGTCCAAGAGACTTTTTAGTGCGGCTTTACACGATACATATGTGTACCGAATTTCGTTCGTGTACGTCAATCCGAGTCGAGGGGCTCGCTTTTTTAAATTTTCTAGGGGGTGCTATAGAGCCATTTTGCGTCGTTCATTTTGGCGACCCTTAAAATATAAAATTTTTCGCCGGGTCGGACATGATTGCAAGTTTTGGTGAGTTTTGGGGCACGTTTAGGCTGTCAAAAAGGCGTTTGTTAAGGCAGACGAATAATAATAATAATCTCTACAGATACAATAGGGCCTTCGCACTGTAGTGCTTGGGCCCTAATAATAATTAAAGCTGCGAGCAGCGATGACCGGGCCCAAGCTCCCTCGCCACGCCACTAATGAGCGAGACTTCTTGCGACGCATCTTCCAGGTCAAATGGAAACAAACAGCGCCAAAATCGCAAATTCGATTCAAAATGGCCGACTTCCTGTTGGAGTGAGGGTATGGGTCAAAGAGACTTTTTTGTGCGTCTTGAGATCATACATATATATACCAAATTTTGTTCATCTATGTCAATCTGGAGGGAGGGGCTCAATTTTCTTAATCTTCTACAGGGTGCAGTACCCCCATTTGGCCAGCAGTTCCTGTTAAATGGCGAAACGGCAAATTCCTCACATCGCCACGGCAACCAGTAATCAAAAAGATTTTGATAACTGTTCATCTCCAATGTCTCAAGATGTTTCTGATTGAATTTGAAGTTGGTCAGATTAAATCTCTAGGAGGAGTTCGTTCAAATACGAGGCGTGGAAATCGACAAAATCACACATATTTTTCAAAATGGCCGACTTCCTGTTGGAGTGAGGGTATGGGTCCAAGAGACTTTTTTGTGCGTCTTTAGATCATACATATATATACCAAATTTTGTTCATCTACATCAATGTAGAGGGAGGGCCTCAATTTTCTTAATCTTCTACGGGGTGCAGTGCCGCCATTTGGCCAGCAGTTCCTGTTTAATGGCGAAACATCAAAATTCCTCACATCACCACGAAGCAACCAAACCAGTAATCAAAAAGTTTTTGATAACTTTTCATCTCCAATGTCTCAAGATGTTTCTGAGTGAATTTAAAGTCGGTCGGATAAAATCCCTAGGACAAGTTCGTTAAAATACGAGGCGTGGAAAACGCCAAAATCGCACATATTTTTCAAAATGGCCGACTTCTTGTTGGAGTGACGTCATGGGCCCCATAGACTTTTTTGTGCGTCTGGACATGATACATATATATACCAAATTTCGTTCATGTACGTCAATCTGTCATATTTTTATATTCGTTAGGGGGCGCTATTGAGCCATTTTGCGACGTCCATTTATGCGAACCATAAAATATCAAATTTTTCGCCGGGTCTGATGTGCGCGCACATTTTTGTGAGTTTTGGGGCACGTTTAGGCTGTCAAAAAGGCGTTTGTTCTCTACGATTACAATAGGGCCTTCGCACTGTAGAGCTTGGGCCCTAATAAGAATCTGTACAGATACTATAGGGCCTCGCACTTTTAGTGCTCGGGCCCTAATAATTGGCTATATACACATGTATAATAATACAGTGAAAATATACACATATATACACATATTTCCTTAAATATGCATGATGGTTATATATCCCCAAAAATTTTTTATAAGGTTTTTATACATAACATAATCCATTACAAAATTCATATATACATTAATATTTATGCCTCAATTTTATATTTGTTTCTCATCTTATTTATCTGATCATGTTGATTTTGTCAGTCAACGCTTCAGCCTTAAAAATAATGATTTATCAGCTTGGTTTTTGGTCCCTCTCCTCACTAGATGTTGTTTGCAACTAAATAGAAGGACACAGAAGAAGAGATTCAGCTGTTTAATGTAGTTCAGGTTTTTCTCTGTGTGCAAAAATATCTATAAAAACTTAAAACTGTAGTTTACAGTTTAACACAGACGTTCTCTGACTGAAGCATTCGTGCACCATATTTTTAACAGTGTTTTGTGCACATGTTCCTCTGTGTTGTGTTTGCAGGAAGGATGAGAAATGTCAGGTTGAGTCTGACAGTTATAACGGTGCAGTGAGAGAAAAGTACAGCTGGTCTCAGGATTACACCGACGTGGAGGTCCGAGTGTCCGTGCCAAAGACCGTCGTTAAAGGCAGACAGGTAAACACACGCTACTCCTGCAGCTCATAGAAGAAGAGGAGGATTGTTTGTCTCATTAATGTGTGTGTGCTCAGGTCAGCGTCAGTCTGCAGACCAGCAGCGTGAGAGTGTGTGTGAGGGACGGAGCAGAGGAGAAAACGCTGCTGGAGGGAGAATTCACTCACAAGATCAACACTGAAAACACTCTGTGGAGCCTCGAACCTGGAAGCTGCGTTGTTGTGAGTACACTTCATTTCCCTCCTCCTCTTCCTCCTCCTGCTCCTCCTGCTCCTCTTCCTCCTCCTCCTGCTCCTCTTCCTCCTCCTCCTCCCCTTCCTCCTCCTCCTCTTCCTCCTCCTCCTCCTCCTCCTTTAACCTTCATGTCGGCCTCCTGGGTCAAATTGACCCCGTCTGTTTTGACTGTTCCTTCTTTTCCTCCCTTCCTTCCTTCCGTCTGTACTTCCTCCATCCCTCCTTATTTCCTCCTTTCCTCCTTTCCTTCCTTCCTTCCTTCTGTCCGTCCTCCCTCCCTCCCTCCTTCTTTCATTCCCTCCTTCCTTCCTTCCTTCCTTCCTTCCTTCCTTCCTTCCTTCCTTACTTCCTTCCTCCCTCCCTCCTTCCTTTCTTTCCTCCCTTCCTTCCTCCATTCCTTCCTTCCTCCCTTCCCTCCTTCCTTCGTCCCTCCTTTACTTCCTTCTTCCTCCCTTCCTTCCTTCTTCCTTCCTCCCTTCCTTCCTTCCTCCTTTCCTGCCTGCTTACTCCCTCCTTTCCTTCCACCTTTCCTTCCTTCTTCCCCCCTTCCTCCCTTCCTTCCTTCTTCCTTTAAGATTTAAGTTGCTTCTCTCTTGTTTCTGACTCCCAGCTGTCCCTCAACAAAGCGTCAGAGGTTTGGTGGAACGCGATACTGAAAGGAGAGCAGGAGATCGATATAAACCAGATCAACCGCGAGCGCTCCATGGCGACGGTGGACGAGGAGGAGCACGCAGTCCTCGACAGACTCTCCTTCGATTACCATCAGAAGCTGCAGGGAAAACCACAGAGTCATGAAATGGTGAGAACTCAACACACACACACACACACACACACACACACACACACACTCTCACACACATATACACATATATAGATAGAGTTGGGAAGTGAAGGCTTGATTATACAGTAAAAGAAGAAGTTAAATTTGCTTCACAGATTAGGAGAATACATCACATATTAAAATCATTCATATTAATACTTTTCACTATAACCAAACAAACAGGCTAAACCACTCAGAAGAGAAAACACACATGATCAGACAGACTGTGTATCAGATACAGAAACAGCATCTGGTCAGTTTTCAAAATAAAACAACACGTGCAGAGGTGTCAAACATGCGGCCCGTGGGCCAAAACCGGCCCGCCCACTTTCCTTCTTTCTTTCTTCCTTCCTTCCTTCCTTCCTTTAATCCTCTCTCCCTTCCTCCCTTTATTTCTTTCTTTCCTTCTTTTTTTCTTTCTCTCTCTCTCTCCCTCCATTCCTTCCTTTCTTTCCTTCCTTCCTTCCTCCTTCCTTCCTTGCTTGCTTCCTTCCTTCCTTCCTTCCTTCCTTCCTTCCTACCTTCCTACCTTCCTTCTTTTTAATGCTCCCCATCAGATCAGATTGTTCTGTTTGTTTCCTTTGAATGAAAATGAGTTTGACTCTCTTTCTCTAAAAGAAACAACTTCACAATAAATTTTTAATGTAGACTGAATTAAGAAAATTAAAGTTTAAATAAATAAGAGATAGCACATTATTTATAAGATTTATTTAACAGCACTTTACTGAGCCTGTAATGAAGTGCTGGAGCAGCAGCTGGAAGGAAGCGATGCACATTAAGAGAAAACACATATTACATCGGTCGGAGGATAAATTACCACACAGCGTTAAACCAGCATTTAAATGAGGCTTTTGGATAAATAAACATAAATAAACAAAGCATGGTGCCCTGAGTGCCAGATGTAGGTAGTTAACTATCAGGTTTGAGTAATAAAACCACCTGAATTTGGTTTATATGGTGTATGTTTTGGTTTACTCAGCACAAGCAGCAACGATGTGCCAAATTAAAATGGAGAAAGAAATCATGACAAAGCAGCTCTGAGCAGATTACACTATTCATTCATAAATTACTAACTCAGCTCATTGAGGGAAGAAAAAAGAAGGAGTGCAGAGAGTTTGTGAGTTAATGAGAATATTAGACTCAGGTGTTTCCCTTACTGATGATTTTACTGCTACAGGTTGGTACAGAGTAGACTAGAGAAAGCAACTCATGGAAAGGAAACGCTCAGACTTAGAATTAACTAGGAGAGAGAGAGAGAGAGAGAGAGAACCCCCCAGAGCCTCAGGTAACAGAAGGGTCACCATCTCCCTAATTCACCTCTAGATGGCACTGTGGTCATTTTGAGCCCCGAACGCAGCGCCTGTTTAAATGTGTCTAACGTCCCTGTGTGTGTGTGTGTCTCTCTCTCTCTCTCTCTCTCTCTCTCTCTCTCTCTCTCTCTCTCTCTCTCTCATCTCTCTCTCTCTCTCTCTCTCTCTCTCTCTCTCTCTCTCTCTCTCCTACAGAAAGTGCACGAGATGCTGAAGAAGGGCTGGGACGCCGAGGGTTCGCCGTTTAAAGGGCAGCAGTTCGACCCGACCATGTTCGACATCCCACCCAGCGCTGTGCAGTTCTGAGGCGCTCGCTCCCCCAACCCCCCAACCCCCCTCTCTCTCTCACTCAGCCAAATACGAACTGAATCCTGGTTTAATTGACACATCATTTGCAGGACTGTGTGTCGTACGGTTTGTCGAGGACGTGTCATCATATCAAACGCTTATTTGATGTTTTGGCAGTACAATTTGGGTAAATAACTGTACTTAATTAACAGTTCTGCTCTTTATTTAATAACTACAGTGCCTGTGTGTTTGCCCCCCCCCCCCCCCCTCCGAGGAGTGATTCTCTTATTATTATTATTATTATTATTTTTCAGTTTTATTCTCACTCTCTCATTGTTTAAGGATGAATCAGTCGGTTTGTACATGAAGACTTCTTCTTATTCTCTCATGTAACATAATAATAAATAATAAATAATAAATTAAAAATGCCCTAAAAATGAACAATATGACAACATGTGGAGGATCTATCTTTGTCTTTGGTAGCATGGATACAGATCTGATGCTGTTTCATTGGTTCAACTGCTTCTCAAAACAACAATCTAGCTTTTAAATAAAATGACTTCAGGGATGTTGGGATTATGGTTTTAACTGTTTTTCTTCTTTCTTTTGATTATACTTGAAATATTTAAATACTATACTTTTAAAACAGCTTCACTCCTTCATGGGGAATGTTTTTTTTATGGTGCTGAGTCGGAAAACATGATCTCATCTGAGGTAAAACTACATATTTAACAGTGTTTGTAATGTGCTGATTTTAATGCACATTTTAGTAAATGTAAATCAGCTCATAAGGCTTAAGGCGTTAGGAATAACTTTAGTTTAGTTTAATAATGAGTTTTAGATCATTTTCATTCATCAGTACTTTGAAAATTAAAGCTCAAATACCAAAACCTGTTATTTTGGATCAATTACCTGCAGATTAATGTTATATATTTACATTTTAAGCAGCTTTATTTGAATTTCTGAAGGTATAAATTAAACAAGCAGGTGAGTTGTAAGAATTAAGTCGTATAAATGAAACCACTTCCTAATAAAACATACCTTATTAACAGTTTACACATTCAATCAATTAATCAATCAAACTTTATCTATACAGCAGCTTTCTTTCAGGTTAATGTAGTTCAAAGTGATTAAATTGACGTATCGCTCAGGTTTTTTAGCTTGTTACTGAGTAAAAGTGGAAATGTGTGGTTGCTAGGTTTTGACAATGATAATTAATTAATTAAAGCCGCAAGCGGCGATGGCGGGCCCTCGCTCACCCATGCCACCGTGGGGCCTGAGGCATGGCGGGGCTGTGGCGTGAAGCAGAAAGTGAGAAAAAACCTGGAAGGAGGCCAAAAATGCAATGTTTCGTTCATCCAGTAGGGGGCAGTCACAGGTAGTTACACATATGGTCTGGTGTGTTCAGGGCGGCCACTCATCAGTCATGTGAAGTTTGGAGTGAATTGGACAAAGCATGAAGGAGTTATGAGCAGTTGATGGTTCATCCACCAGGAGGCAGTAATGGGATGCATGCAGGTGTGTTCAGGGTCAGTCCCTCATCACACATGTGAAGTTTCGTGGAAATCGGACAATGTTGATGCAAAAAATGGCACTTCCTGTTTCCACTAGGGGGTGACATGAGCGACATCCCTATCAAATGGAAAAGGTCTCCACCCTGGACCTGTGTATCAATTTTCATGATGATACGTGTTCAATAAAGCCATCAAAAAGCCAAACGTATTTTCATGGCGAGGAATTGATGGTAGCCACGCCCCCACAGGGACGCAATTACTCGTAGCTTCACAGTGTTCATAATGTAGCTTCACCAACTGGTTCTGCATGTTTTAGAAGTGGAATGAAGTTGATGGGGTCAACTATGTATTTTTCATGAATTTAAGTTCACTTCCTGTTACCACCGGGGGGCGCTATGAATTACGTGGGAAGTTAATATATCGGGACGTTCAGGGCGGAGCCATCATCATGTCCAGCAAGTTTGAAGCTGATTGGATGAAGTATGTGGCCGTGAGAGCCACTCGTATGTACATGGCGAGCACGCCAAAGTTAGTTGAGCCCTGGCAGACACGCCCTTTGACCTACGGATGCGCAGAGCACAACTTAAGCTCAGCTAGGTCTGGAGATGTTGCGTACCTAATTTGAACTTGATCGGGCGAACGCTGTGGGAGGAGTTAATTTTAGGCGGGAAAAATCAAAACCAAAATGGCCGTCTTCCTGTTGGGTTGAGGTCAAGAGGCTTTTTTGCATATGTGGGTATAATACATATGTGTACCGAATTTTGTGAGCATAGGACAAAGTTAGCAAAATTCCCTATGGGCATTTTTGGACTTTGTAGGGGGCGCTATTCCGCCATTCTGCGTCGACCATGTGCGACCACCCAAAAATATCGAATTTCGGACGAGGCCGGACGTCCGTGCAAAAGTATAAGCATTTTCCCATTTGGGAAAGGGGCGAAATTGGGGCACGAAATGTCGGAAGAATAATAATAATAATAATAAACATTACAATTTCAATAGGGCTTTTGCCAGGAGACTTGCAGCCGCCGCTCGGGCCCTAATAATAATAATAATAATAATAATAATAAACATTACAATTTCAATAGGGCTTTCGCCATGCGACTTGCAGTCGCCGCTCGGGCCCTAATTAACATTACAATTTCAATATAGCATTTTTCCCCGGGGGTCTTCCATACCACATGATTACTTGATTACTTGATTACTTTGGGGTCACTTGCACTTTGGGGTCACTTGCACGTTGGGGCATGAACGAATTTCAATAGGGCTTTCGCCAGGCGACTTGCAGTCGCCGCTCGGGCCCTAATAAAGTCGCCAGGCGACTTGCAGTCGCCGCTCGGGCCCTAATAAACATTACAATTTCAATAGGGCTTTCGCCAGGCGACTTGCAGTCGCCGCTCGGGCCCTAATAAAGTCGCCAGGCGACTTGCAGTCGCCGCTCGGGCCCTAATAAACATTACAATTTCAATAGGGCTTTCGCCAGGCGACTTGCAGTCGCCGCTCGGGCCCTAATTAGCCTGATAACTTCATTTTCCAAACTTTGTCGTCTTCAGCACCGACCGACGCTGACTCAAGTGACATCATCAGTGACATCCCTTAAGGCATGTAAAACCCAATAATGTAATACAAAAAACCTCATAACTCAATAAAAAAATGTAATAATGTTATTACAATATTACATTATTAGGTTCTGCAAAAATAAGGTTAACCCAATAATGTAATACTTTATTACATCATCGGCACAGAGATTGTTACATTATCGGGAAATGCACTTTATTACATTATCAGGAAGTTATTACATTTTTTATTGAGTTATGAGGGGTTTTTATTACATTATCAGGTTTTAATGGCAGTTCAGTATCAGATTTCACAGCAACTCCCTCTGAGACATAAAAGACCATTTCTGTGTTATTTTAGCACAATGTTTTAATAGTTTTGAATGAATTACGTTATCTTTAGACTGCAGTTATTTGCTCTGTGCAGGAATTTATCTT